>NC_048582.1:17533905-17541405 GCF_013265735.2 Oncorhynchus mykiss
TAGTGTGGTGCACTCCTCTTTGCTGCCTGCATGCCTGTCTGTCCGCCTCCCTGCCTGCTTGCGGTTTGGAAACAGAGTCTCTTCTTGTCTCTCCTCTCCTCTCTGTTCTTAGAGGGTGTTGCTCAAGGCACTGGAGTTCAAACTCAACACTCATGCATTTTCACATCACATTCCATTACAGTCTGATGAAACCCCACCAGACAAAGGCACCAACATGGATCCAATGTCAAAACTCAAAAGAGCTACACCCACAATGGCTATGAATAATCTAAAATGGATGAAACAGAGTGGCGTGGTGAGAAGAGGATGTGTGTGTTGCTGATTGAATGTGAACGGTGCTGGCTGACTATGGGACTTTTAGTTTGGAGAGAAGAGCAGGGATGGCGTTGGAAGGTTCAGAGCCCAAACTATTTGTCGTTGACATGTACGACGGAGTTCACAGGCATCAGAGCAGTGCAGGCTCCTCCAGGGAGGAAGTGGAGGCTCCTCCGGGGAGGAAGTGGAGGCTCCTCCGGGGAGGAAGTGGAGCGTGGTCTTTTGAGGAGCACAAATTATGTTTTTTTTTTTTTTAAACCTTTCACCTTGCGGATCTTGGCATTGGCATCCTAATCCACCTACTAAAATACTATGTGTACTGTATATATATATATATATATATATATATATATATATATTATCTGTAAATTGCTTTGGATCAAAGTACTTGATATATGAGGATAATATGTAGCTGGACTGGAGATAGTTGGTTCATCTCCTGCAGTAGGTTGGGTGATCAGAGAGAGGAGGGAAGGGGGGGTAGACCTCCTCCCAGCCAGGCAGGATACAGTAGATATCATTTAGTGGTGATAGCAATGGGGACAGCATGGGGTTAGTGGCTGGGTCGCCACACTTACTGCACGACCGAGCTCATTTCCACAGATGTCCACTGGCAGGGCTTCCCCTCTGAGAGGAGAGAGAGGAGAGAGAGCGAGGGAGGGAGGGAGGGAGGGAGGGAGGGGTCACGTTGTCCAGTGAAACGCTTCATTCACTCACTGATCACAGCCAACATTCACACACACCACACACACACACATACACTGAAGACAGACTGTACTGTTGAGAGCAGCTCCTCTGCCCTTGTTCCCCAGTGCTTTCAGGGATGTTTAGTTTCCTTAGTGTTACCATGGCTCTGTTTCCCAAAGTCTGCTCCATCACAGAACAAGGACTCCCTTGTCTATCTGACCAATATCACATTTAAACAAACAAGCATTTATTGTTGGTTCCTGTTTACATGAAAAAACAAACATATTCATTATAGTAATATTTGTCTTTATTTTTTCCAGCAATATTACATGATAATCAGAAATGTAGTTTAATGAACATTTTACCTCCGTGAGATCTGAGAGTCAGGCTAGCTTTTATAGCAGACTGCTATAACACACACACACACACACACACACACACACAGACACACATGCACACGTACGGAAGCACACACATGCACACACACACACACACCATCAGGCCTGGAGGTAATATCTGAACCTGTTCTATTTTATTGGCTTCTATACCTGCCAGCTGTCTTGCAAAAACACATCTATTTTATGGACAAATACCTGCATGTCTCTTCATGGTAGAATTGTGGTAGAATCATAGTAGAATCATGGTAGAATCATGGTAGAATCGTGGTAGAATCATGGTAGAATTATAGTAGAATCATAGTAGAATCATAGTAGAATCATGGTAGAATCATAGTAGAATCATAGTAGAATCATGGTAGAATCATGGTAGAATCATGGTAGAATCATGGTAGAATCATGGTAAAAGTGTTATGTTATAAACCAGTGACATACAGTTATAACTATAGTGAGACGGGTCGGAACAATGTTGAAAATAATCATAAGCTTACAACCCAGCCCATGTTACTCAATTATGAATTATCAATTATTACGTACAGTATGTCAATGTGATGTATCTGTTTCCCCCTATTTAAATCAACAGTCAAAATAAAGAGTCATCTCTAGACTGAACAGGCACATTACTGTTATTAGACGGCCCAGCCACCACAGCAGTCTAGTGCTGATCTGCTGCCAGGGCACAGCTGGGATGACTGGGGTCAATGGCTGGATTGGTCAGTTGATGTCTGGTGGTTAAAGAGCGGTCAGATGTTACGACCACGTGTTAACCGTGTCAGCTCTGCCAGCCGCTCCTAACGACCGACCAATCAATAGCAGTCTGCCCTACACGGTGACCAATCAAATAGACATAGTGGACCTATAGGGCGGGGTCAGGGTGGCACTGATGAATAGGCAGTTGTGTGGAGGAAGGTTCTATATTTTCTTCTTTACTTCATTCCACCCAATATATGAATGGGAGTTTTGCTCCCAGGATTGCTTTTTTTGGAGGCAGATGTCCAGGTTTTGATGAGCACTCTATAAAAAATGTAAAAAGCAGATAACTGTTATGACCAATGTGGTTAAGAGAGAATGATGGTTGTTGTGGACCAACGTAGTAGGCTGTAGCTGCAGAGCAGTAAGTCGGTCCAGGCAGCAGTGGTATGTAGTTGAATAACACATCAATTATAGCAACTGTGTTGAGCTGAAGTACGGACCCAGCTCAGAACCTCCCCTCTTTCTGTCCCCTCACCACACTGCCTGTCCCTCCCTCCCTTTTCCCCTCTCTCTCTCTTTGCTTGATCATGGTGAAGGGTGCAGGGTGTTCAGTTTGAAGCGCTGGACTTGTGATATTAAACAGATCATCTGTGCTGCTAGCCAACACAACAACCTCCTCATTGTCCCGTGTCTCTTCGTGACACCGTTCCATCTGTCCGTCCCTCCTGAATGGTCCGTTTGTCCGAGGGCTCTCCAGAGTCCAGGATGTCCAGAACCACAGGGCCCTGTTGGTGATGGATGTCACCCAGAGGAGAGGGCCCCTGGTTGGACAACTGGACAGCTGGACACTCCCTGGCCCAGCGGACTCAGTGGATCACTTGGGAATGACACGGCTGGTCACCAGTGACATGACACAAGAGACACACATAGGGTTTGGTTGTTCTGTTTATTGGGTTTGCATGGTACATATTTGCATATGCATTATTTAATTTACAGGTGCACACTTTGTGCCAAAATATCTCAGCCAATTGTAAATTATTTTGAAATGTGATTTCAACATTATCTTGGTCATGGTAGAATGCAGCATAAGATACTACTGAAAATAGAATCAAATCAAATATTTTTGTGAAAGTAAGAGGGAAATAAAGGGAAATTGTTTATATGAATTTACTCTACATTTATGACATCACAATATGACAACATTTAAAAGAGAATGAATGCAGGAGAGACACTTTGAGAATGTCCCTGAGCTGACGTTTCAAAATGTGTTTGGAAGATTAGGCCTATGGATTATATTTAAAAAAAATAGACAAATCTAAATATCATCCTACATAACAACTACTATTCCTTAATGTAACATAGAACTGGTATAAAAATAAAAATAAATGGTCATTACGACTTTACAGAAAATGAATTATTATTCAACACCACCATATACAGTATATTGGTAGTCTCCAAGTTCATTAAATAAACTATTTCACTTCTACAAATCTGAGAGGATTTTTTCTCTTATGTCCCCTGATAATCTGTTTATCCCTAAGTGTCACGTTACATTTGCAAAGCAGCTGGAGGGACCAGTGGTGTCTTGTACGGAGGGCTTCAGCGTGATTAGCCCGGCTCGTATTTGGCGAGCACTCAGACTTGTCAAATCCTTTGATCTGAACTGTCTCCATAATCACTTCAAAAAGTCTTCCTGCTTGAGACCGTGAGGGCTTTACAAATGTGGCTCCTTGCTTTCTCTCTCTCTCTCTCTCTCTCTCTCTCTCGCTCTCTCTCTCTCTCTCTCGCTCTCTCTCTCTCTCTCTCTCTCTCTCTCTCTCTCTCTCGCTCTCTCTCTCTCTCTCTCTCTCTCTCTCTCTCGCTCTCGCTCTCGCTCTCGCTCTCGCTCTCGCTCTCGCTCTCGCTCTCGCTCTCGCTCTCGCTCTCGCTCTCTCTGCTCAGGGACTTTATATAAAGGCCTGACTTCCTAGCTGCTACTACCCGTGGTGTAGCTTGGATTTCATCCTAATACCTCTCTATCTCTCTTTTTCGCTCTCTTTTTTTCCCTCTCTCTCTCTCTTTTTCTCTCTCTCTACCTCTCTCTCTCTCTCTCTCTCTCTCTCTCTGTCTCTCTCTCTCTCTCTCTCTGTCTCTCTCTCTCTCTCTCTCTCTCTCTCTCTCTCTCTCTCTCTCTCTCTCTCTTACACAGATGTGGTCATATTCTCTTATGAATATGACCACAATGGAAAGAGACAATGGCTTCCCGAGAGAATATTTATATTATCCTTCCTCTGTACCTGGTCATCTCCAGCTCTTTGTGAGCCTGTGTGTGAGAGAGAGAGACTAAAGACTGAAGGAAACCCCTCAGCCCTCTCTGCACATTATACTCACCAGGAACACAAGCGGCGTACGGGGAGAAAAATACCCTCTACTTTTGGCTCTTAACAATAGCCATTTGCATATTTTTATAGTCTCTCAAAGAAAACAGCCTGGAGCGTGAATACCCCAGCAGTGGTGCAGCAGCGCGGAGGAAGCGGAAGCCGGGGAGACGCTTGTGTTGTGTGTCCGCTGCTGGGGTGGGTAGAGGAGGGGAGAGAACACACACTGAGGCCCTTACCTCTGGAGGAGGGGGTTAGAGGGTGTGGGGGCATGGGGGCCAAGGGGTGGGGGTGGAGGGGAGGTGAGGGGACCCTGGTGCTCCTGCGTGGAAAGAAAGAGACAGAGAGAAAGAGAGGGGGGGGGGGAGAAAGAGAGAGAGAGGATCACATTAAAATCTGATCAAAATCAGATGGAAGAAGCAGCACATCTTTAAATGGGAAATATTTTCTAAATAAAATAAGTCAATTTATTCAAGCGTTCAGCAACACCCCAGTAGGTTCAGTAGGTTACGATAGCATCTCTCCACAAACCGTGCTAAGCTAAATTATTAAACTATGTTCATGTATTGGCTGTTTGTGGAAACCTGAATTGCTCAGAGTGTGTTATTCTTGGCTAAGACACGGTGGTTGTCTGGCCAGATTGACTTTGTAATGTTGCATACATCATAGAATACAAACTCAACAGACATATTTCCCCTTGCGACACGGTGAGAGAGAGAGACAGGCTTTTCCTGCCTGCAGGAATATATCTGCACAATTAGAGGCCTACATATAGGACACGGTAAGAGAGAGAGAGACAGGCTTTTCCTGCCTGCAGGAATATATCTGACATTTAGAGGCCTACATATAGGACACGGTAAGAGAGAGAGAGACAGACATTTCCCAGCCTGCAGTAATATATCTGTACATTTAGAGGCCTACATATAGGACACGGTAAGAGAGAGAGAGACAGACATTTCCCAGCCTGCAGTAATATATCTGACATTTAGAGGCCTACATATAGGACACGGTAAGAGAGAGAGAGACAGACATTTCCCAGCCTGCAGTAATATATCTGCACATTTAGAGGCCTACATATAGGACACGGTAAGAGAGAGAGAGACAGACATTTCCCAGCCTGCAGTAATATATCTGACATTTAGAGGCCTACATATAGGACACGGTAAGAGAGAGAGAGACAGACATTTCCCAGCCTGCAGTAATATATCTGCACATTTAGAGGCCTACATATAGGACACGGTAAGAGAGGGAAGTAGACTGTTTTGGGATGTGATTTAGAGTGTTTTGGGGAAATTTGGAGTTGACCTTACATGCCATGTATGGAAGGACATAGTGTAAGTATTTGTATCATAATGTCGCTGTCTGATGAAAACCTGGTAACTCCATTTTTGTCCATTGTTTTTTTTAAACATTTATTAAATGCAGTAACTCCACTCAATGTACCTGGAACATTTCTTGACTCTAGGACCAAGAAAATGTCATCAAAACAGGTTCTGAAGTTCTGCATGCTCGTTAATAGGAAAATATGTTCCTTTTTTTTATTTCCTGAAAGGTTTCTGTTTGAAGATGAGGTATCATCTGTTCATGAGGTTAGAAAATTCAAATGACTAACTGGGCAGCTCTTTCCATCCAGTAAATGGTGTGGGGTATATGTCATTTAATTCAGGATGCATTAGGCCTACCTAACATCTAGTAAATGGTGTGGGGTATATGTCATTTCATTCAGGATGTATTAGGCCTACCTAACATCTAGTAAATGGTGTGGGGTATATGTCATTTCATTCAGGATGCATTAGGCCTACCTAACATCTAGTAAATGGTGTGGGGTATATGTCATTTCATTCAGGATGCATTAGGCCTACCTAACATCTAGTAAATGGTGTGGGGTATATGTCATTTAATTCAGGATGCATTAGGCCTACCTAACATCTAGTAAATGGTGTGGGGTATATGTCATTTCATTCAGGATGCATTAGGCCTACCTAACATCTAGTAAATGGTGTGGGGTATATGTCATTTCATTCAGGATGCATTAGGCCTACCTAACATCTAGTAAATGGTGTGGGGTATATGTCATTTAATTCAGGATGCATTAGGCCTACCTAACATCTAGTAAATGGTGTGGGGTATATGTCATTTCATTCAGGATGCATTAGGCCTACCTAACATCTAGTAAATGGTGTGGGGTATATGTCATTTCATTCAGGATGCATTAGGCCTACCTAACATCTAGTAAATGGTGTGGGGTATATGTCATTTAATTCAGGATGCATTAGGCCTACCTAACATCTAGTAAATGGTGTGGGGTATATGTAATTTAATTCAGGATGCATTAGGCCTACCTAACATCTAGTAAATGGTGTGGGGTATATGTCATTTAATTCAGGATGCATTAGGCCTACCTAACATCTAGTAAATGGTGTGGGGTATATGTCATTTAATTCAGGATGCATTAGGTTATAAAAAACATTACCTCTGTAGCCTGACTCAAGTATCAAACTACAATACTGCTAAAACACAGCCTTTGACTCAAAAGCCTATACTTTTAATCGTAATAAAGAAATCCTGAAATAGTCCTTGAGTGTTGTTGCAGTCACTGTAATATAGGTAGATGGCTGTAATACTGTTGTATGAGCCACAGGAGTCTAAACATGAAACGCAGGAGTTATAGGAAATCAACCAGGTTTCTATGTAACACTTGTTCCCAACCAGGCTGGAAGCCATCAGTCAAAGCAGCAGAGAGACTGTCCAGCCTGGAAATAAGGACTCAGCTCTCCTCTCCTACCCAGAGATATGAGGTCAGAGATGTGTAGTCAGAGATGTGGAGTCAGAGATGTGCAGTCAGAGATGTGGAGTCAGAGATGTACAGTCAGAGATGTGTAGTCAGAGATGTGTAGTCAGAGATGTACAGTCAGAGATGTGTAGTCAGAGATGTGTAGTCAGAGATGTACAGTCAGAGATGTGCAGTCAGAGATGTGTAGTCAGAGATGTGTAGTCAGAGATGTACAGTCAGAGATGTGCAGTCAGAGATGTACAGTCAGAGATGTGCAGTC
>NC_048582.1:17543905-17578905 GCF_013265735.2 Oncorhynchus mykiss
GAAACTGCATGGGTGCATCTGTACAACTCTATCCTGAGCGAACCGTCCACTGCGTTCTGATAGTTTTGTGTTTGTATGTCTCTAACCGATCTAGGAACACGACTCAATCCAATTATGTTGTTTGGGGAATTTCAAAGCAGCTTCCTACCTCAGCTTCCTACCTTTGTAAAACCCCATCCACACTCTTCCACAAAGTTACAACTAGATCCATTAAGTTGGCAGAATCAGCAAGAGACAGAGGGGTGACTTATAGTACTCAGTTCCTCCGTTATCCAATTTGATTGGGATTTAGGAGTGATTTGTGGCGGCATCCCCCAGGGAAATAAAGAGTTTGATTAATGCAATCCTGGGCGGGCAGAGAGGTGTCACAAACCCCTCTCCTGAGGGAACGTTCCTGTTTGACAAACAAAAACAAAGCCGCCACTATGGCAAATCTGAATCTGAACTCGCATGGCAACATGACATACTGTAGCAGTCTGCTGCAACTGGCAGTACTCTCTCACGCTTTCTCCTGCCTTCACTTTAAAGGGATTTGACTTCATGTGGAATTAGTTGGTTTATTTATTAATTACTGAAGTTAATAATATGATATCAGTCTTGATTAGCATGCATAATGCTGTCTAATAGAATGCAAACTACAGAAGATTTGTATACTTATTGCCTACACAATATGTTCCAGTGAATATTGGCTTGTGGAATGCAGCTTGGCATCAACATTGGTGGGCGTCTGAAGGTCTGGATGTTTCAGTGTGTTATCCTTGTTGACCTACGAGTACTGTCAGGAAGATCGTGTGTGTGTGTGTGTGTGTGTGTGTGTGTGTGTGTGTGTGTGTGTGTGTGTGTGTGTGTGTGTGTGTGTGTGTGTGTGTGTGTGTGTGTGTGTGTGTGTGTGTGCTGTCAGAGAGATCAGGCAGGACTGCAGGCAGGAAGGTGAGGAGCCCAGGGCAGTGCTGACAGAGCGCTCTCTTTCCATCCCTGGACTCTGTGGAGTGAGTCTCTAGGAGACAAAGGCCCTCCTACACACACACACACCCACACACACCTTTCTCTCTTCAATCCTGTGTGTGTGTGTGTGTGTCTGCGTGTGTGTCTGCGTGTGTGTGCGTGTCCCACACACCCCTCTTTCCCATCTTCTGAGAGTAACACTTTATCCTATCCATCCCTCTGTCAATCTCCAGTCTAGAGGGCTTTGTAGGCTCGAACACCTGCCTGAATGCGTTCAGAGACCAGACCAGACCCCATACCAAACCCATCCTTCTCCAGGCAGCCCTATCCTGTGGTATACATTCAAGATCTCATGAAGTCAACTTGTGTATAACCGTTTACCTACTACCGCCAGCTCTAGTTGGTGAGTATCCCCAACTGCACTTGAAATTATCAAATATCACCCTGGAAATATGTGAAGGTTCCCTTTTCCATACCGACACGTCTGGGCCAATCACGTCGAATAGATACACAATCAATATTTCATACTATAACTACACACTTCGGTGATGTCAAAATGCTGCTGCTGTCGCTGATCAATACAGCAATCTCACTGGCCAACTCTAGAGTGGAAAACAAAAGCACAGCCATTATAGGACGATACAAACAAACCCTCTCATTGAATAATTCATTGATGACTAGACAAGCCACCATAAATGCTGTATACAGTATTCTCTAATATTCTCCCTGGGAAGCTACCTAGACATCCATTTAAAGCAAAGTATGACATTTACATTGACTTCTGATCCACAAGACACAATCAATAAGGGCCAGCTGATATATTTATGAATAATGAGTAGGCAGATGAGGGAGGGAGGGAGGGAGGGAGGGAGGGAGGGAGGGAGGGAGGGAGGGAGGGAGGGAGGGAGGGAGGGAGGGCATCACAGATCCATGGAAGAAGACCAAGCCAAGCCAATCCCTCTAAACACCAGGCTGAGAGGAGAGGTGCACTGTACAGGTCAGGAATGCACAGGGAACAGATACAATCAGAATACAATAACTACACTTTACATTACATATTTAAGTCATTTATCAGAGGTTCTTATCCTTATACTGCATTCATCTTAAGGGAGGTGAGAAAACCACATATCACAGTCATAATAAGTACATAATAGGTACATATTAATTGAAATAGATTCCCTGTGTAGTTTACTTTGAGGCTTCAAATTGTGTTTTAATAGCCTATAATGCAACCATGTCGCAAATTGAGAATATTTGTATCTGCTTGCTGTTATTCACTGTGCACCTGGTTTAATTAACTGGATGTATTATCATTAAAGTGCTAGGCCTAGCCTACTCCATGTTGGATTTAGCTTTAAATCAACATTAGGCTTGACACGAACACTAAACGTCTGTTATTAACGTATTTTCTGATTAGTGGACAAAGTGAAGCAAATACATGATGTATACCTTAAGGAGGCCTTTAATTAAAATGACCATTGTACCAATACATTGTTGACCGTAATAGACTGTCATATGATTTTAATTGCCACTTGCCGTTGTTTTTTTTCTTCTTATGTACACTTACTGTGCATGGACAAGGTTTCTACTTCTAACAGAAAGCATGGATTGGACAGAAAGCTCGTGACGTCGGTAATTAAATGTCCTTAATTCAAAGGTAAAAGTGCCAAACGAAATGGAGAATATGCTGTCCTCTAAAAACGTTGGTCAAATAAATGCATATGCACCAAAATATGGGTCTAGTTTATACGCAAATGGCCTATGAGAATTTGTACAGTCTAATGTCTTCGGATTTGGTGTTGAACGTAAGCAAGTAGTGAAAACCGATATAGGTATATATCATCAATAGAAGTAGCCGCATTATTGTCATTATCATGATGTAGTATTATAAATAGTGAATAATTACATTATGTTTGTGTTATTAATATTGCCTCGTGGTTTTATTTCTATAGTGTATGATGTTGATGATGATGATGATACTCTGAGGTTGATACAGACTAGTTAAATGGCTGGTCAAGCATGCATGGAACCCACAGGAGCTTAATTCCCCAGACAGGTTCTCGAGGATCTCGTTCTCATTTGTTATTTGTTGTGGTTTCTGATTGAGTACAGTAACAATTCCATTATATATCAACGATTAGCGACGAGGTACACTGAAATACTTGTTTATTCTAATTTATGCTTGGCTGCAAACCTATGGGCCTATATGACCCGCATAATCAAGCTTATAAGAAATAATAACCCCATATTAGCCGTTTTTTTGCATAGCTAGGCCTAGTCCTGAATATAGGCCTACATTAGGATATTGTATCAAGTATAATGTGTTTTACTTGATTAACGTCAAATTGTTTCTGTAAATAAAATCAATGTTGTTCATGAGTGTCATTACCCTTATGCCTATATCATGTTGATTGTGTGTGTATTTATTTATATGTGGCTTAAAATAATGTTTGCGATAATTCAAAGATAATATAAGGATTTTCAAAATATAACCTAATTTCTGCCATTATGTAAAAAATCATGTTGTTTATTCAAAGCATACTCATAATGTGAAACAACAGTTATTGGCGGAGCAGGCAGCGAGTTATAAAGTAATCCAGGGTTCTTGCTTATTTTCTAAACTTCTAGTGATGCACTGAAAAGCGCGTGAGGAAAAAGTAGTTTGCCATGTGGGTTTCGTTTTGTTTCACATCGGCTTACTGCTTGAGGAAAACACTGGGTATATGTTCCCTATCCCAGAATTATCACGATATTTCAAATATTGACATTAATATCAAACATGTGTATCAGTGAGAACATCACATAGGTGTATAGCCTGTTGTAATTCAATATAATTGACAAATGAACAAATTAGTGATAGCACAATATTTTAGTGCTAAGCCTTTGGAGTCCAGTTACTTAATTATACAGTCGGTTTCTTTCTCTTCCCTATTATAATTGTGTTTTATTGGCCAATATCGTGTCATTCAGCTTCTCTATTCTATCAAGTCAGGTCTGTCTTTTTTTAAATTGCGTCGCAGTCAACAAAACAATAATGCGACTATTACTCACAAAGGCTGGCCTGCCATCATGAGTAAGCGCGACACCTGCTGGTAGATAATATTGATCTAACCCAAAGATAACAATGAACTCAATTTAATTTCCCTATCTAACGCAACAATAGCTCACAGGTGAGGGGAGCGTCTGTCACAGTGTTGGTAATGTAAAGATGGTTCTACGTGTATAGCCGTGGTGCCGAGAAGAAGGGGAGTTGGAGTTGTTGGCTCTGCTATAGGCATGCTAGATGGTATTGGCTTCAACAGCTCTTTCATCTTGAGTCCAGTGCACAAACATATAGCTTAATGCGACTAGTGTTCCCTCTTTTATTCGGCTCACCATGACAACAGAAAGGCTGGGTTCAGAAATGTCTCCCCATCAATGAAACAAACGGTCTTAGCGGGGCTGCGCGAGACGGCATCTTTAACAGTGAGGGCACACACTGTTAACCCGTGAGAAAAACGCAGGAAAGTGAAGAAATTCGAAGATGACCACAAAAAGTCAGAAAAATAGTGCATGTTATGCTACTGGTATTAGTTTTAAAATGTCCGTGCAATTGTGTTCGAAGCAAACTTGCTTGAGGACCATTCCAGGCGGACTTATGCAAACCTGAATATTGTTGTCCATCTCTGCATCTGCATATAATCGTTTTAATTTCAGTTATTTTAAGGATTACCTATAGGCTACATATGCTTTCGGAATAGCTCCATGATTTCGCAAGCCAGAACCAAATAGGCTATATGTTCATAGGCTTAGCCTATAGCAAAACATAGACTATAGCCTCTCATTCGATCAGTTTTCGTATGCATTCTAGTCCGTTGATTAAACTTAAAGTCGTGGGTTATGTCATTATTGTTGCTCAACTTTAAACAAACTTTTCTACAGCTGCACGGGATCGATTTATGTAAACGATTTGATATTCACTGGTGCCTATGCGACTCCCCCAGAGAATTCAACCAAGGGGTATCCTGCTTAAATTTGATTGATTGCACTTTCTCCAGTGGACATTCACTACAAAACAGCACAGCTTAACCGTCTGCTCACTATTTATAAAAGCGAGGCATGGGAGCGAAAGCCAACACAAAGCATGTATTGATTTTTTGTTTCAAAAAGGGAAAAACAACATATATGTTTTTTATGCGAGTTAGAGGTGGGAAATGTTTATGTCGGCAGTGTGACATAACATATGGGCTAAAATGACATCAAATGCGTTAAAATACGTGTTTAGAAATTCGTAAAGCTATACGTTTGGTATGGTATAGGCTAGTTCACATTACATTGCTTTTCCTTCCAGTATGGATAGTATAGGAAATTCAAATATTATTTGACTTACCTTATATCCAAGAACAGTCTAAAAATGCTTTACATGTATATTTGTAATCTATTAATGGCCATCTCCTTTCCTTCGAGTCGGTGCTCCCTAAGATTTTCTTTCCTCTGCCTCAACTGAGCAGAGCACTCCTCGGCTCCGCTATTATTTTCACTAAAATATATGAAAATTTATGCAAATGAAAATCAGCACTAACTGTTCGTCTCTTGTTATACTTGGGGATTTTTTCCCCCTTTCTTTTTTGCATACAAAACAAATGAACTCCCCAGCAGGGAACTTGGGGACCTTATAAAATAAACAAATACATAATAAGCACACCATATTTCACAGAGAGTGAATTTAGCGGCATGCATTGAACTGCATTGAAATTTTTTATTAAATGTATTTGTTTACTCTTTTCGGTGATCTTTTGGAAGTTAACGTTTTTCCTTCCCATTACCCGGTGTCACGTTTCTCACCACGCGCTAGCCGCCCTTTGAAAGTGTGCAACCTGAAATGTATAGTAGTAATTTAGACAGATATCCTCCCTGTATATTAATAAAAGGACGGCCCCATGGCACCGGCCCTATCCTGTATTCAATGTAAACAACTCCACGAGGCTTCCTCGGTTTTGAGCCGGGTCCAAATGAAATCTACTGGGAATGAAGGAACTCTGGCATCCACTATGTGCTAAACTACACCAGTCTATTATCTTTGCTCATATGCAATAAAATCTCTGCTCAGTCTTTGGCACGGTGGGTTTTATTAGGAAACAACATGAGATGGTTAGGATCATCGTAATACTTTTTCCTGCTTTCTGACCCTATCTCGAACATAAGGTCATGGTTCAGTATTATGGTTTATCCTAAACTTTAAGAATAGCCAATAATACTGGCAATAGCTGCTCTACAGTAGCCAACACTGTAAGCAAGCAGAAAATCTGAAATCCTGTGCGTCCTTGCTAGTGCTCCTCGTGAACGTGACTGCGTCTCAGCCAGTGGATGCAATATATTATATATGGTATTTATTCATTAACACTGCTGGGTGAATCCATATGCTGGGGGGGGGGGGGGGTCCACATAACATAGGCTCATTCATTTCTGTGTTATGGAGTGATCTAAAAAGAAGGCGCATTTTATAGGGCCCAAACGTAGACTAGTTGGTTGTGGTATTCAGATTTAAAAGGCAGACTTTTCCCCCTGCAAATCCCCCAAGGGCTGCTCAATTTACTCTTGTTTTGGTTGCTACTTTCTCTTTCCCAGTGGTTCAGTGAGGTTGCCTATGCGTTCTGTTTCCGCATGGACGCATCCCCACAACCTTTGTCCATTAACTCCCGATGAACCAAAGCCCAGCCATCAAGCAAGACGTGAGGAATATTGAATATGATGGTGTTTTATGGATAAATGGCGCAGAAATGGCAACACACAACTAGTCATATTGTTCAAAAAAATTCTCAAGGGCACACAATAAATGGTCTGGTTATGTGAAGGTACTAAGTGCATTACTGTCCTACAGCACATTGACAATGACAGTTGTAGACCTCCACCAACATTCAAAATGTACAAAAGGTCCCCATCTCCACCAAGCCTATTACAATAGTTTATTTTAGGTGATCGCTGTTATGCATATTAGGCTAATATAAACATATTTTATGCAGAAAAATCCAATATATCATTAGGTCTATTTCCACCAATAACATTTTTAAAACATGTTCTGTTTTTTGACAAGGTTGAATCTATTCTGATTTATATGAAAGTTATAATATGTTTAGAACCCACATAAACAATAATTCATGTATAGCTCCATATTGCTCACGAATACATTCATCAGATATGTTTTTGTTTATTTCTATCCTTTATTTTGTATTAATTTGCTCATTTATTTATTTATTTGGATTGAATTAAAAACCAGCCAATTGCAACGGCCGGAAGGAGGTTTTCGCGCCTCAAGCGAGGCTGGCGAGACCTGTCAATCATATCCCGGGTATCCAATCAACGGGAGTCTTGCACTCGACTTCCTCGTATTTGAAGGGGGCGAGACGTGGACGATGTGCGCACGCTTGGCACAGGGTAAACATTCGTGTGTCCTCGAGCTTTGAGGGAGGGACTGAGCGAACTGTCAGAAAGAGAAAGAGAAGGAGAGAGAGCGAGAGAGGGAGAGACCGAACAAGCGAATGGGAGAAGAGGCTTGCAGCCATCGCCGTGCACTGTAATACTGGATTGTACTTCAGCGGGAGTTAGCGGTTTGGCAGGTTTATACACATCAAAACAGAACAAAGAGAAAGACTCTACAGTACTATAAAAGGAACGGCGAAAGAAAAGAATAAAGCAACAAGGGAGAAATCTCAGCGGCTAAATTTCAAAAGAACCAAGGAGCCAGTGCTTGTGTTTTTCTCTCCTGCAATAGGAACATAAACTGGGACTTTGTATTTCGTGGAGAAATTGCTACATTTCTTCGACCACTAGAAGTTTGTTGGAGCAAATATATATTTTCTGTGTATTTTAATTTGAACTCTCAGACGTTCTAAATACGACAAAACTTTATTGACGGACTGCACATGGTTTCAAACTGCTTTTGAGAACCTGGATTTTTATTCATCGCTATTTTATCCATTTCTATTTGAAATACATAAATGCAGTAAACACAACAAATACGGATTTAAATTCATTTTTGCTATCCTTTTTTATTCTTCTGGCGTTTGCAGAACAAGTCAATGGTATTTGCCAAAATACAACCCAGACTTTTAAAGTTTGAATAATTCATGAGATACAATTTGCCTGCTCGAAAAAAGTAACTGAAAAAGGGAGGGGGGTAATCAACAAACATATTCATAAGGGTTAACGGAATGGCCACCGCGGCTTCCAACCCCTATCTGTCCAGCAATAGTATCCTCTCGTCCGGCTCGATCGTGCATTCTGACTCTGGAGGCGGTGGTATGCAGCCGGGCAGTGCTGCGGTTACCTCGGTGTCTGGTGGGTACAGGGGAGACCCCACAGTAAAGATGGTACAGAGTGACTTCATGCAGGGAGCTATGGCAGCGAGCAACGGAGGACATATGTTGAGCCATGCTCATCAGTGGGTGACATCCCTGCCGCACGCCGCCGCTGCGGCAGCTGCAGCCGCTGTAGCAGCAGCCGAAGCCGGATCGCATTGGTCGTCGAGTCCCGTCGGTATGACAGGCAGCCCTCAGCAGCAGGACGTGAAAAACAACTCGGGAAGAGACGATCTACACACGGGCACCGCGTTGCACCACAGGCCCCCACACCTAGGTCCTCATCAAACCCACGCAGGGGCTTGGGGGAGCACAACTGCGGCTCACCTCAACTCGATATCAGGGGGACAGCAGCAGCAGCAGTCGCTGATCTACTCCAACCCCGGGGGCTTCACGGTGAATGGAATGCTCAGTCAACCAGGGAGCCAGAGCCTGGTGCACCCGGGTCTGGTAAGGGGGGACACCCCAGAGCTGGACCACGGCAGCCACCATCACCACCATCACCACCAGCATCCGCATCACCAGCAGCAACACCACGGAGGGGTGAACAGCCACGACCAGCACTCCGACGAGGACACACCGACCTCGGACGACTTGGAGCAGTTCGCCAAGCAGTTCAAACAGCGCCGGATCAAACTAGGCTTTACGCAGGCGGACGTGGGCTTGGCCCTGGGCACCCTGTACGGGAACGTCTTCTCTCAGACCACCATTTGTCGGTTTGAAGCTCTCCAGCTCAGCTTCAAAAACATGTGCAAGCTGAAGCCATTGCTAAACAAATGGCTGGAGGAGGCGGATTCTACCACTGGCAGCCCGACCAGCATCGACAAGATAGCGGCACAAGGTAGGAAGCGAAAGAAGCGCACGTCCATCGAAGTAAGTGTGAAGGGAGCTTTGGAGAGCCACTTCCTGAAATGCCCCAAACCCTCGGCCCAAGAGATAACCTCACTGGCGGACAACTTGCAGTTGGAGAAAGAAGTGGTTAGAGTGTGGTTTTGCAATAGGAGACAGAAGGAAAAAAGGATGACGCCCCCAGGAGTGCCACAGACGCCGGAGGATGTGTACTCGCAGGTCGGCAATGTGAGTGCAGATACACCGCCCCCCTCCATGGACTGCAAACGAATGTTCAGTGAGACATAGAGCAGAACACAAGACTAAAAAATATTTTATATAAAATTAAAACTGATAAAACACAGACTATCGTCAAGATAGCCAAAACATTGTTGATACTGTGATTGTGATGGAATAGGAATAAGACTGCAAATGTGTTATATATTTTTCACCAGAACAAAACAACCCCCCCTTTTCCACCCAACCCCAAAACGCACCGATAACCTTCTCCCAAGCCCTGAAATGTCTTAACCTAAAAGGTTCCTTCTGCTCTTTCTTTCAGGGACATTTTTTAGTAGATTACTTAAAAGATGCAAGTTTAACTGGGCCGAGTGAACCGACCGACCAGAGGGTGACTACAAGTTCGTTCCATCAGGTAATTTTGGCGCATTAACAACACCAACTGGAAATTTCAAAGCAAGTAGTCCTATTAGAATTTAAAAAAGATTCCCCCTGTACCCTGTATCTGATTTGCGAAAGACAAGAGGCAGGCATTTGTATATTTAAAAATGGGACATTTTAAACCCCTACTTTAACAAAGGAACAAAAACTGCAACAGCATCAATACGAAGAAGAGTGGCATCCACGAAGCTTCCAACATATTTTTTGCGGGGAGGACTGCATGGTTTAAATTTTCACAAAGAGGAATTGGGATTTTGAGGCCCTCCACGCCTAACGATAAAATATAAACTCACCAGGACTGTCCCCGCCATCTGATCTAAAAGATCACCTCTTTTTTTCAAATGGGATTTTTTTTCATGGGACTTGAACACCGTGAATGAAGAAATAGAAATAGACATTTGAAAAGACTATCTTCAGCTGCACTTATTTGAAATTCTTCTCCTCTCCGTTGCCAAGTGTGACTGAATGGGTGCTGTGGATGTAACTATACATGCTGCCATTTCTAAGCAGTATTCTTTGGTAGGTTTTAATAAACAACAGACTCTGTAAAGCCGGCAATATAGATTCATTAGATCAGATGCTGATCTGACTTATTTACTTTATATTTTTCATCAAAATGACTTGTTTTAATATTCTATTCGGAATACATATCAATTATTCCAAACGGTAATTTATTTCCCCCAGAACTTTGTGTAAGATGTTTTGCTTTCCTGTTTTCATTGTTGACTTCATTTGTTTTGTTTCATTTTTGTATTCTCGTTTCTAAAAGGAGCACAAATCAACATAAGCTGACATTGACAGTTGTTAGGTAATAAGGGTATATTTTGATGTGATAATTTGATTGTAATTTAATTTCAGTAGTGATTCCTTACGAGCTGATTGAGACCAATAAATTTGTTAGAATGAAATTACGTCATTGTGTGTTTTGAGATTTATATTTGAATGTAATATTTAGCTACGTTTGTTTATGAAACAAGGCATGCATTCGTGATATTATTTGATGTGAGAAAGGTTAACGCAGAGAAATTGCCGATTGTTCTTGTTCCAACTACTTTTGTCACAGATTTGCATAACATAAGTATACAAAAAATACTCTAGTTTAGGAAAATAGGCCTATGTTATATCGAACGCTGAACCTCTGTGCATCTCCACTGTCAATGTTATTGGAGCCCCATAGGGAATTATAGTTGACAATTTCACCGGGCTATATTTGATTTATTCACAATTCATATTTATCTTTAACTAATTCGCTTCTCCACCTTCATCATAGCAGCAGCATCCGATAACTTTATTGATTATGTAGCATCCGATAACTTTATTGATAATGTAGCATTTGCATCATCTAGCCCTATAATTAGTCCGTAGACGACTAGTCACTCAAAGTGCGGTCTATGCGTTTGTTTACATCCACCGCGTGACACTTCCTCAGTAGGCCCAATATGGGGGATCTTGCCGATCTTATTCCATAGCTCTGGTTAATGCTGTAGGCCTATCTCACCGGAGATGTGCGTCATGTTTTACAGACAAACATAAAGGTAGATGTTGCTACTGACATTGTTTGTAAAATATTTGATCATTCGCCCTACGTCAGTATAGGAGTAAGACGATTCGATTCAAAGCAGCATAGTCTATATATTTTCGTGTTATTGTTTTCATGCGCCAGTGTATTAATATATTCAGAGTGAAAGTTATATCTCAAGGGCCTTATTTATGTTTTGAGAAACAGTATTATTATTTTGCAAATATGCACATAAGGTCAAGATTCTTCATCTGACACACGCACATGCATGCGCATGTGAACACACTGTATACTATCCATATCATTACATTATTAGAGTTTTGGCATTGGATATTCTACTTTTTAGTTGCAAAGTGATGACTGTATCCTACACTGTTTATGTTTTCCTTGTAGGCCTATGGTGTAAATATGCTCTAGCATGGGATGGCGCAGGGTGCATGGACAACTCGTTTTTCAGTGACTATAACCTATTGCTTCCGAATTCCCATTATTGTAAACATCCTTTTGAGATGATTTAAATTAAACATAAATCTCATTAGTGTGATGACATCACAACAAGCATGATGCTGACCTAATGCATAGCTAGTCTAAATATAGCAGGTTACCCTCAAAGTATGGTAGTCTTGGCGTTGACAGATTTTATGGTTTATGGTTTAAAATAATACTTAAAGAGAACTTTACGATTTCACATTGACACCAGGCTTTTGGGCAATGAGTTGGACATTGATTAGGCCTATCAAATTGGACATTGGAGCCAACGAAATACAAATAGATACAATAATGGCGTTTTACCATGTTTGAATTAGCTTTTGTTGTGTAAAATTGACATTAGCGTTGAGAAAGCAATACCTATAAGGTTTGCGCATGTTTGTTCTATGTTGTGTGACTTTGGTCCAGTTTAGGCCTATAGGCCTGTGGATAGGTTACATCTCTATTTGCATAATAGTGCATGCTACGCCATAAATTATGCTACACTGTAGCCTATATAAACTATTTCGATTTCTTAAGACTGAAATTAGGACGAAACCTATAGCTTGGAAATGCACTCGGCTCTCCAACTTTTTCGCAAGTAGACTATTCAGCTAAATGCACTATCCACGCTCGAAGATTTAAATTTCGCGGATGATTTCCCATACACTAGTTGCTTAGCAACTGAATTCAACGTTATAGAAGAAATATGCATCACTTTCCTTTGTCCTCATTAATAAAAGTGCCAGTCAGACACGCGGGTAGATTTGGTCATTCGAATCCATGAAATCCCAGAGAAATGGGTGGCTATAGCCAACGTTCTGATTATAGACGCATGCAGTTTGGTTCGAACTGAATACTACACAAATATTTTTGTAGCATTGGATAGCTTCCACTTGCAATATGCACTTTCCATAAATGCCTATAAAGAAAAGTAGGATCATTTAAGACAAGCATACAAAAAGTAAGAATATGTTTCGTTTGGATATTTCAAATAGCCAAGATAATTGTGAGCACACGCGTCCATCCATATAGGCCTAAACAACTTTACGCCACCAACGCACCCAATATAATCGAATTGGTCATTTGTAAAGAGGGATAACCCATTGACTAAATTTTGTTGTCAATAATTCCAATCCAATAAATGGGTGGGGCATGATATAACACAATATATAATAGGTCCAGGAAATCTATATTATTTTGCATATTCTTCATATTTGATCATCTGGGGCTTATTGCCCACATTCGAAATGTGAAAATGTCACATGATGTGTGTGATGTTTCCCACGTCTGCAAAATGATTTTGATCTGAATCGATGTTACTGCGTTATGGGTCTAGTATAGGGATTATTACCTGCATTGCTTAATAGTAAATTAATTATAACCATTATGCAAACTTAGTGCATTGTGCGTTTGCCATTCATGCATGGGAAAAGTGCTTGTGTAGCATTATTTGTCTGTGTGAAGGGTTCCAAATGATCCACATTAATAGACAATTATAATATTTATATTTTACAGTGTGACATGTAAAGACTTACAAAATAATATAACTGGGGTTTTAATTTGCTTTATGCACAAACTCTCTCTCGCCCAGCCAGCCTGTTCGCTCAGCATTTCATGGGTCTTCAAAACCTGGTGGCCAATACCCTGGCCTAGTCCTTTGTCTCCATAACGCATAAGGATATTTCTCGTTGTGGAATCTGTATGGCAGCGTAACTTTCTCTTTTAAATCGTGAACAATTGTTACCCGGGTTAAAGGGGGAGGCCCCCCGTCACCCCAAAGCCCTGCAGTTTGGACATTCTCTCAACACAATGGGGTTCACCATAAGGCCTTTTTCATAGAGAATATTTGTTTCGCCACCAGATCAAGCCATTCAGTGGTAGCAGAAATGTTCATCGACGTTTTTGATTTGGTTAGATGTCCGTCCGCAAGTCCATCTATGCGCCCAGTTTAGGTTTACAGTATGTGGCAGATTAACGTTGAGTGTTTTTGGATTCATTATTCAAATATCAACACTTTCTCTGCACTTCAGAATAAATCCGTTCAGTCACGGCGCAACAATGGGCCTAGCATAACGAATGGCAACGTTATGGACAGCTGATAGGTAGATTTGGGTGACACATATCAACAACAAAGACCGAAAAACAACAACATAACACAACAAATTGAGAAATAGCCGGATTCTTCAGATTGTCCTCTTAGACTCATTAGACGTTTAGGCCAAATATGTTATAATCTGTGTGCAGGATCTCAGCATTGTTATTACGTCATAGCAGACTGAGGAATACATTTCCTCGATACTAAAGTGTTTCATATGGTTTAGTTTAGGTTTATTTCTCACAAACATCGGTTCTATTATGCAAGCACGTATAGTGTTTTGAATTCCTTGGAAGTCTAATATCCCAGTCAACATTTGACCCACACCATCTTTTCCCTCGCATTCTACTCCTCCCACGTGCCGTCCACATGAATATGCATTAAACCGGCGTTGTTTTCCATGGGGAGGCTTCCTCGATGGCCTATAGTTCATATCCTGTTGCGAAAATTGTAGTCTTCTGTCGGTGATATAGATTCCACCACAAAAACATCTAAGCCCCCTCAAGTTCTGCTCTTGACTGATGTGATGATAAAATCGAATGTATATTTATTTGATATATTCCTAATGTCTTACGAGTCATGACGTCTCCTTCCAAACTGAATTTATTCTTAGGTCTTTTGTTCTATTGCTAATATATATTTGTAAATCCCTTAGCCCAGCTCTTTTTCAGTAGGCCAAGTCTAATGGGCGTTGTAATAGGGTGCTTCCCATGGTTATGTTATATTATGTCAATACTTCCACATGAAGCTCCATTTCATCAGAGATGGCCCTTGACGACAGAAACTTCCTGTTTCCCTTTCTGCGGGCACAGACCCAGTGTCTCCCTCTAAAACGGGTTGGTTTGATATTCCTTATATGCATTCCATTGCCTGCAGGTAACCATCCTATTCTCCAGAAAGTGAAAGATAAATCCTTTAATCAACTTAAAATGATGTAACCAGGGATATTATAACAAAAACGTTCACAATTGTGATGATTGATTTTATGATTTAATTTGTTTTGAAGAGTAACTTGAGCACAAAGGCATTGCGTTGTATATATCTACAATATTATATTATGCATGTATTATACAATAGGCTAATCAGTAGCACATTTTATTATAATTTTGCATTCGTTTCAAGTTGTTAATGTCGCGTGCACAAGTACAGTGAAATGTATTTCTTGCAAACTCTAAAACCAACGATGCAGTAATCAATATCGATGTAGTACTAAAAAATAACAAGGTAGAACAAAAACACGAGAAATAAAAATATGAAATAAGAAGAACATGAGAAGTAAGAAACCTATATACAGGGTCCGTTAATGTGTGACTGATTCAAAGCCATGAAGAAGTATAAATAGTTAATATAATATAAACGTTGCAACTTCTTATGGCCTCATCCCTGCCTATAACATGTAGGTTATTGGACTTCACTTACAGGTATTTAGAACCAAATTAAAACGGAAAAGGTGGACATGTAATTGCACGATAATAACCACATATACATAATATAGGTCTACTATATATCATTTATCACTCGGCATTCTGACAGCGAGGGTCCGGAGATTGGACCGTACAAAGCACAGATTGAATTCCACGGATTGGCATGATGTGCTGCACGCGGGGTGCCTATTCCTAATTCCGACTGCCTCGTGCCTACCCGACCTGACATTCTCACCGGCAAGAATGGAGGAGGACGCTTTAAAATATGTATGGCGGTGACGCGACTCTTGGGGTTTCCTTTCTATGAATCGTGAAGGTCAGGGTTTCGTGGTCACAACGGATGGGTAGAATAGAGTCTGTTTAACTAAGTACTCGAAACTAACATGCTTCAGTATCTGATCCGCCTGTCAACAATACAAACAGATTTCTCCGACTTTAATGTTTTATTTTAAAATTTGTCATGCAATTCAAATGTAGCCCTACTAAACACCGGCCCTATGCACATGCATCTAAACGTGTGTGAGACACAAAAAGTAACGAACAGTCAACAAATATAGACAATGAAATAGACCAAGTTGATCTATTGTCCGCTTCCTTCTTCCGTTTCAAGACGCGGTATTGATTCACGTTTAAAGAAATAGGTTGACATATCCAACAACCTGAAAATACAGTGGCTAGATGTAACTGGACGAACAGTTGACAAGTCTTGTCAGTTGCAGGTCAGGCACCGTAAAGAAGACAAAGTGCACATCACCCAGTCACACTCATCCCTTCATACTCCATCCCTTCATACTCCTCGATGAGGATAAGACAACTTGACCATTGTGAAATAATCGAGGAGGACTCGGCTTTGGTCTGCCCTACAAAGGTCTCTCACCCAAGTTGAACCGCGGGATTTATGGTAACCCACTTTCAGCCCACGAAGAGCCGTGCGTGAGATCCTGCTACATTACAAACATACCCGCAGTCACGCACGCATGGCTTCATTCACCAACCTCCCACAGCATCTATACATCTGATGTATGGGCATTCAGGACGTCATCTGCACAGAGGTAAGATTTAATATATTGGAGCGTACAGAATTTGGGGGGGGGGGGGTTGAATGGACACTCGCCGCACTCTCTTCCTCATCAGGTCTGTTGCATCTGTTTTTGACATATTGAGATGTATCAGTAAACTTTGGATACATCTATAGGGTGGGTTTAAATACAGAACTTTATCAAGCTTTGGCAGGAATATTAATGGCATGTCATTTTAAATGTGATAAAAGATGTCTTCAATTTGTTTTGTTTAAGTCGAGAAAAAACTTAGCCTAAATCAATTTTGCCTTCGGCCTACCATTATAATGATTAATAGTAAATTCATCTTTATAATGCGTTCAACAGCAGCTGTTGTTATTATTATTACTAAGCTGGTACTTTACTTGATACAAGGAAACATGTCATGCTTCAAATATACAGATGAGAATCCAACTTCAGATCATGCGCAAGCTTCAAATTTTCCCCCAAAAATTATACCAACGTTTATCACTTTTCCTCGATGCACTTCATATACAGCCATGAAACTACAACAAAGCCACGTATTTGCTGTGGATTGTTTCGTCTCATGTCAAATTTCTTGTAGTAGAAAATATCGCTATGTTATGAAAATAACTTCAAATATGTATTATTTTATTATTCATCTCTTTGATGTATGAAATGGATTTGGGGGTAAATGTGGCTCTCCAAGCTTCTATGACATTACAGCGCCATCTGCTGGAATTAATAGCTGGGTCTAATATTCTGCAAAATGAAGACGCTTTTCATTTAGTTTCCTACAATTAAGAAAAAAACAGTATTGCATACAGATAATAATGATGATATTGGAAAGACCACGATAAAAACAAGATTTTCAAGTGGGAACATTCATTTACAAATTAGGCTACTCTGAATGTCTTTGTGCGCTTTATGTGCGCATTATATTAAATATGTAAACTGTTTTAATCAATGAAAGTCAACTGTTTTCGTCATTGTTTAAACACAAATTATATTTATCATATAGGCTACGTTAATAATACGATATTGTGGGGATTCGTGAGGATTCGTATGTAGCGAATCCTGATTTTAAATGTATCACAATATTCGCTGAGAGTTATAGTAGCCTACGTATAGACAGACCTCTTGCCCTGAACGTTTCGGGAAAACAACGCTGCTGCTATGCACGAGACATTAATAACAACATCATTTTAAACATGTACTTTCTCTGACTTTTAATTTGTTTGAAAATTGCAACAGGTTGAGCCTAATTGTTTGTCATGATGCGTGAATTGATCTTATCTCGAACTTTTCCCCTTAAATGTAATTGTTAGGCTAGTTTTTTATGTAAGTTTGATTTCGTTCAAGACTGGAGATTTCGTTCAATTTTGGATGTCTTTCCCATGCAAATAATTGTATTTAAAGTAGGCCTATACATTTCATCCAATTTAACTTTGTATATTCTTATCTTCCACAAGATACAAAAAATGTTTTTTTTAGGATTGTTTTAGGAATATATTAAATACAGAGGACTTGAAATCACATGCATGTTTGACCAACCTGATGTTATTGTTAGATAGCCTACGCTAGAGTGGGGTGACCCTCTCATTCACTTCTTTCTGCACAACACAGTTAAATCACCTATGTCTGGAGTGTGTCTCATACCCACTTCCATAGACAGAGTTTTACCATTACAGTTTCAACCCGCGTCGTAAGATACAGTAAAACGACAATATACCAAACTACTGTACAGCTCCCACTCTCCTTTCTTCCTCTGTGTTATCTGCGTTTTATCAT
Source organism: Oncorhynchus mykiss (assembly GCF_013265735.2). Lineage (NCBI taxonomy): Eukaryota > Metazoa > Chordata > Actinopteri > Salmoniformes > Salmonidae > Oncorhynchus > Oncorhynchus mykiss. The sequence goes on from NC_048582.1 coordinate 17,562,016, forward strand.
CAAAGTCAGCTGTTGACCAGTCATTCCCTACTCTCCTACTCTCCTCTCTGCCCACTTCTCTCCTCTCCTTACCAAACCTCTCCAGAGGGTTGGACATCTCCACTAAGGAGGGAGTGGGACAGTTGAGGGCGACACAGTCCTACAAGACCCGAGTCCTCTGGATGACATCATAGCTCTGATGATGTCATCTCCTTTTCAGGAAACTGATTTAATGGGGGTGAGAGGATGTCTGATGGCATTGTTTATCAAGATTGTTTTCTTTCCAACAGGCCCAACATGTGAGTAAGGTATAGGGTACACATAAGGTCAGTGGTGGTTTCACTGTGTGTAAACTAACTATGTCCACCAAGGGAAATAACCCAGACAGTTTCAATAATGACAACCAGATTATCTCTTGACATTGTGTATTTAGTATTTTCAAACCACAATATGATAACTCTTTAAGTCTACAGTGCACACTTTGGTCCACAAGCCAATTAAACCACTGCATATTTCGACATATAACTTGACGAATTATGCCTCTGAGTTAATAGATTGTTGATCACATCTAGTATCTATTTCTAGATGTTCTTAATGTCTGTTCTGTCCTTCAGACCTGGGACCTTTTTTTGAACAAAACAAGTACTTTTATTTGAGTATTTGAGTGGTTATAACATTTTATTGAAAAATTTAAAAAAGTCTGCTAAATTGTGTTTGACAGGTCTTTCAAATACCTGGATTAAATGCATGGTCGTGTAGGCTATTTGAGTCAGTGTATTTGAGCATTTCAAATACTTTCCAAGTGTATTTCCAAATACATTAAAATATTAAACCACTTCTCTTTTAAAATAAAAAATATCTGAGAACTTACTTCGAATGTATGTGAAAGTAATTGCGATATTTGAAATAGTATTTGAACCAAGGTCTGCTGTCATTTAACTAGTAAGCGTCGCGTATTCAGCCAGGCTCACCACCACATGTGGTTCTCAGATATCAATACGCAGCAGAGAGAGGATGTTCAGGCGATCTACGGCCTCAGACCTTGTGTCCGATGGCTGCTCCACACAAAACAGAGCATTCCAAACAACTGACGCCCACAACCACAGCAGGCCAGTGCCAATGAATAACGCTTCAAAGCGCCCTTCGGGAATATTGTTCATACTTCACAATGAGAACTAGTCCAGATGCCTGCCTAGGGCCAAACAAATATTATTCTTTTTTTAAATGCATTCTTTAAAAAGTGTTGACAAACAAAAAAAAATTCTCAACTGCAATTTCACATAGACAAGAGAATAGAAAGTTTCCATCATAAATAAACATCTCACTGTGTGGATATTGGTTAAAAATCGAAACATTATACTCTTCAGACCAAACCAAATCAATTCACTACAAATAAAAAAACCTAACACTCGAATCTCAATTTAAGGATCCCTGAACTGTGCACAACAAAGTTTCAAATTAATCATTGAAATCAATTTTTATTTGATTTATTTTACTAGGCAAGTCAGTTAAGAACAAATTCTTATTTTCAATGACAGCCTAGGAACAGTGGGTTAACTTCCTTGTTCAGTGGTAGAACAACAGATTTTTACCTCGTCTGCTCAAGGATTCAATCTTGCAAACTTTCGGTTGCAAGTCCAACACTCTAACCACTAGGCTACCTGCAACCATTGCCTGTCTGTCTGGCCCCAAAATGCTAAACAGTTCCCTCCCTCTCTCACGTTTGACTGGAATCAATGTATCCAGAGAGGGTCTGGTTTGGTCTGGCCAGTGACGGGGACATGGAGGAGGCTGGTCTGATGGATCGATGGCTGGGACCATGAAGGGCCCGTCCTCAGGAGGTCCGGTCGCGGTGACATCCCCTGCCACACGCCCGCCTGCCGCTGCCTCACGGCGGCCCGCCAACAGAGGTCAGCTATCCCAGCAGACCGTTCGCTTGGGCAGCAGTTACCAAGGTGACAGCATGTCAGCGACAGCCCCTGAGTCCTGCGGGGCGAGCCGGGAGCCGATGCATCACTGCCTGTGATGGATTTGTCAATAATACTTAGACCGCAAAGAGCGAGGCCTTGCGTGAGACACACACACAGACAGACAGACAGACAGACAGACAGACAGACAGACAGACACACACACACACACACACACACAGATGTAGAACTGGCCATCCTCAACACACACACACACACACACACACAAACACACACACACAAGTACGCATATATGCACAAACACGCAAACACGTACAAACATGCCAAAACAGGCGCATACTATATGCACAGACTCAAACACACACATTCACTCACTCACTCACACACCCTTCACAAGAACGCAGCCTCACACATGCACTAGTGACATGCTGATTGTTTGAGGAGACATGTGCGTTTGCATACATGCATGGATTAAACCATGGGAGCAGGAGGCTAGAGCAAGCTGGCAGATAGAATTACTGTATACTCTGAGACCCAAAGGAAACAGAGAGAGAGAAAATGTGAAAGGTAGAGAGAGAGAGAGAGAGAGAGAGAGAGAGTGAGATAGAGAGAGAGAGAGAGTGAGAGAGAGAGAGTGAGAGAGAGAGAGTGAGAGAGAGAGAGAGAGAGTGTGAGAGAGAGAGAGAGTGAGAGAGAGAGAGAGAGAGAGAGAGAGAGAGAGTGAGAGAGATAGAGTGAGAGAGAGAGAGAGAGAGTGTGAGAAAGAGAGAGAGAGTGAGAGAGAGAGAGAGAGATAGAGAGAGAGTGAGAGAGAGAGAGAGAGAGAAAAAGAGAGGGGAAATGTGAAAGGGAGAGAGTGAGAGAGAAAATGTGAAAGGTAGAGAGAGAGAGCGAGAGAGAGAGATCATGTGAAAGGTAGAGAAGAGAGAGAGAGAGAGAGAGAGAGAGAGAGAGAGAGAGAAAATGTGAAATGGAGAGTGAGAGAGAGAGAGAAAATGTGAAAGGGAGAGAGAGAAAATGTGAAATGGAGAGAGTGAGAGAGAGAGAGAGAGAGAGAGAGAGTGAAAATGTGAAATGGAGAGAGAGAAAATGGAGAGAGAGAAAATGTGAAATGGAGAGAGAGAAAATGTGAAAGGGAGAGAGAGATGAGGAGAGAGGGAATGTGAAATGGAGAGAGAGAGATGAAGAGAGAGGGAGACAGAGAGAGAGAGAAAATGTGAAAGGGAGAGGGGGAGACAGAGAGAGAAAATGTGAAAGGGAGAGAGGGAGACAGAGAGAGAGAAAATGTGAAAGGGAGAGAGAGAGAGATGAAGAGAGAGGGAGACAGAGAGAAAATGTGAAAGGGAGAGAGAGAGTGACAGATAAAATTTGAAAGGGAGAGAGAGAGATGAGGAGAGAGGGAATGTGACTCTGTATCTCATTAACCAGAGTTAGATTGAAAGCAGAGAGAATCTGGTGGGTTTTGCCTCAGAGGGGTTGCTGTGTAACCATTTATAGGTTGGGGATTGAATAGATTACTAATGGTTGGACACCGGTATTTTCAAGTTAGGTATTAAGGCCTCAGGCCCAAAGATAGTTTGTGGTTAATTCATGCATTCTCACCTCTCTTTGGTTCTTTAGTTCTGTTCTACGAACTACACATAGAATATTTGCATAAGAATGTGAGTTTCTGGTTGCGTAGGTATAGGGAGCTTTGAGGGATATTACACACATGTAGTTTCAACTCCACACCAGAGAGGATATGGAGTTTGAAATCGTGTTGCCTTGCTAGCTTACGTCTATAATGTTTATACGCTGGCATCAGGTCATGACCTATGCCCTGGATTTACACAGTACGTATTCAATGACCAAGCCTCTGAAAGACATGAGGTAGGAGCACAACTCACTCTTCATGATGGAGTGACATTTTTACCATCCTTTTCAGTCATCGGTAAATAGCAACCACACTGGTCCTTCAGCGACTGTACAGTGGGAGGGAGGGAAGAAGGGAAAGGGGGAAGGAGAGAGGGAGGGAGGGAGGGGTTAGAGTGTGAATAGGACCAGTGTTAGTCCTGTGTCTCTGCCAGCTGGGCAGCACCAGAGGATGGCAGTCTGCAGCGTAGACTGTGTCATCTGTATAGAGAGGAATGAATGGGGAAGTCACATGACTAGTAGTGTGCAGTACACCTGGAGAAGCCGGGGGAGGCAGATTGGTCAATAAAGGACCAAATAAGTATGAAAGATCATAAGATGACCAGGTATTGTCTTTGACTCCCGAGCGGCGCAGCGGTCTAAGGCACTGCATCTCAGTGCTAGAGGCGTCACTACAGACCCTGGTTTGATTCCAGGCTGTATCACAACCGGAGTCCCATAGGGCGTCGCACAATTGACCCAGCGTCGTCCGGGTTAGGGTTTGGCCGGGGTAGGCCGTCGTAATAATGTTCAAAAAATTGTAAATAAGAATTTGTTCTTAACAGACTTGCCTAGTTAAATAAAGACAAATACATTTAGACTAGTGACGTCATTCTAATGTGACACATCACAAATTAACTACTTGTAACTTTTTTGGCAAACAAAAAATGGTTAAGAAAATATTCCAATGAATGTACATAATGTTACAGATTTACCTCTGGTCTACTCTTCTCTGTTAGGAGAACATCTCTATCACATAGATACATAATGTTACAGATTTACCTCTGGTCTACTCTTCTCTGTTAGGAGCACATCTCTATCACATAGATACATAATGTTACAGATTTACCTCTGGTCTACTCTTCTCTGTTAGGAGAACATCTCTATCACATAGATACATAATGTTACAGATTTACCTCTGGTCTACTCTTCTCTGTTAGGAGCACATCTCTATCACATAGATACATAATGTTACAGATTTACCTCTGGTCTACTCTTCTCTGTTAGGAGAACATCTCTATCACATAGATACATACTGTTACAGATTTACCTCTGGTCTACTCTTCTCTGTTAGGAGAACATCTCTATCACATAGATACATAATGTTACAGATTTACCTCTGGTCTACTCTTCTCTGTTAGGAGAACATCTCTATCACATAGATACATAATGTTACAGATTTACCTCTGGTCTACTCTTCTCTGTTAAGAGAACATCTCTATCACATAGATACATCATGTTACAGATTTACCTCTGGTCTACTCTTCTCTGTTAGGAGAACATCTCTATCACATAGATACATAATGTTACAGATTTACCTCTGGTCTACTCTTCTCTGTTAGGAGAACATCTCTATCACATAGATACATAATGTTACAGATTTACCTCTGGTCTACTCTTCTCTGTTAGGAGCACATCTCTATCACATAGATACATAATAGTACAGATTTACCTCTGGTCTACTCTTCTCTGTTAGGAGAACATCTCTATCACATAGATACATAATGTTACAGATTTACCTCTGGTCTACTCTTCTCTGTTAGGAGAACATCTCTATCACATAGATACATAATGTTACAGATTTACCTCTGGTCTACTCTTCTCTGTTAGGAGCACATCTCTATCACATAGATACATAATGTTACAGATTTACCTCTGGTCTACTCTTCTCTGTTAGGAGCACATCTCTATCACATAGATACTAACTAACTAACAGAATATGCCCGTTTTTAAGTATGTGCTCTATATGAATCAGCACGCACCGTTGTTTAAAGAGCTTTGCTACTCGCTGAAATCAAAGTAATTAATTGGTGTTATACACCAAGGACATAATTATATTTTTCAGTAACTGGCACATATTTAATTACCAGTAATTGTTCCTGAGCCTTGTTGAAAAGTGTTGTACACCAGACAGTGGTACTGTATTATACATTAATGCTGGTGCTGATACACACTCATTACCACGTTGGTGTCAAAGAGTAGGCATGAAAACAACAGTGAAAGATTATTGCCCCCACCCCCTTCAATGATGTGATAATGAGCTGACATGTAGGGGAGACCGGGGCACAAAGTAACAGTTTCGGTCTTTTGCCTATTTATGAAACATTATCTGAGTTAGATTCATAATATTCATAATATAACAACACATATCTCAGCTACCATTGCACACGGTAACTACATTTCTAGGACATACCAGTCGTTTACAAGTGGCGGCAGTCAAAATGTAGGCGGGTTCATTGTAACAGGCTGCAGGGTTAAATGGAACAATTGTAAAAAAAAAAATTAAAAAAAATTGGGGTAATTGAACAATTTTGGGATTTGAAAATTATATGTGAAAATTTTCATTTAGTCTTTTAGGTAAAAATGTATATATTTTATATAAGATACGTTTAGTATTCAAAAGTATGAATGTGTTTATGTTTTACGGTATTCTCTTAGTTGTGCTGGGAAACTTGATGTAAAGAAGTGAAATGTTATATCATTATGTAACTGTGTCTATATGCCATATAAAATACCATTGAATTTTAGGTAAGGGGTTTAATAGTAACAAATGTTGCAATTTGCATCTAATCTGAGTCTTGTGAGAAAATACAAGAATAATTGTAATCAACTACACCAATGAAAATACTTATTCTTACGGATAAAAATCCTATATGTCAATAATCAGAAAAATACAAAACGACTTGTTGCCAATACAACAAAATATAATAATGTCATAGGAGTGTAGATACACTAACCAATCATTTTCACGTTGATTAACAGCTTTCTAACTGGTTTCTAATTGGAGTTATTTCGTTGTTACTCTGTGCCCCGGTCTACCCTACATACATGTAGTACATACACATACAGATCTACTCCTGGGCAACATGCCTTTGTTTCCAGTCCTTAGGCTCAATACCCATCCTCCACCATAGGTGTTAATGCCAGCCAGATTGGAAAATAGTTATTTAAGACCCTTGTCTACCACAAAGGGCACCAATACTGATTAACAGGACTTTCAGTAAAGTGTGGTCCCATTTAAAAGTGTCAGGAGCTAAACGTACCTGCTGGGCTGATGGGGAGGGGGGGGGGGGGGGGGGGGGGGCTTGAACATGAGAACAGGGTTTAATAAGTAAACAGAGACACGGGAGGAAAGGAGAACAGGTCTTCTGATCAGGGCTTATTTGCCCCCCCCCCCCCCCCCCCCCCCCCCCCCCCCCCCTGTGTGCCGCAGTAGCTGATTAGCCCTGCCGATTGTACCTTGTAATTGCTCTGCCTTGACCCCCTCTAGGCAAATATTACATTTTAGTGGTTTAACCTTTGCAAGCTACAGTGTGGTGAAATTGCCAGAGCAGATGTCTATGGAGCCCAGCAGTAGTTCCCAGGTCCCTCTGATCAACAGAGAAAATGTCTCCCAGATTGGACCCTTGACTATAGTCTCAATTTGCCGCCGCAGCCTTTCAGTCAGACGGCTGATTTCTTTACAGTGATTTCCCCCAAAATGATTTCACTGCTCCTGTCTCTAGGACTACCTACCCTGGCTGTGATTTGAGGTTGTAAGCGTGGCGTGTCATTTTGGATCTGCGCAATCACTGTAATTACAGAGGGGGAGAGAGGGAGGGGGATCGATCAACGGAAAGATTGTCAACTCATCAATCAAACCAGTTTAGCCATCAATCTATCTATTGAATTCAAATATCAATCCTAAGACTCTATTCGACATAGGCCTAAAATATTGTTATCTCTAATAGTTAACATTATTCCTTTTCATTGTGTTAATTGCAACCATTTCCCCTAATGAAAAAAGGAAAGCTTGTAATGGTTCAACCAAGGACAACTCAAAGGTTTCTCTCTCTAACTGAGAGCTCTGGTCTACATGAAAAGACTTGACGATGTACAATTTCAGTTATTGACAATACAACAACCAAATCCGTTATGTGGTGAAACAGTGGTAACCAACTGGTCCCATCGTAAATCCGTTATGTGGTGAAACAGTGGTAACCAACTGGTCCCATCGTGTTGAAGGATCCATGAAGACTGAAGAAAACAAGTCATTCCCACTGACTCTCATTGCTGTGATATTCCATGCATCCACAGATTACTTGAGGAGAATGTAGAGTCAAACTCCTGTCACGCAGTCGGATAAAAGCATTATTTCCAGACAAATCTTTTTTTGTAATAAACTATGATTGATTTGCGACTACATGCTAGATTTCTCTCCAAACCTCCATCCAACCGCAGGCAAAATGAAAACAATATGAATATGGTGGCAAAAAGCTCACACTACCACATTGCACACAGACTGGAATTTCCCTGACTTTCAACTTCCATGTTCAAATATCTGAATATTTATTTGCCCAGATAGGTCTTCACTGCAACTAGCACCAGTCTGATTCAGCACGGGCATAAAGTAGGAAGTAAGATAAGCTCACTGTGAAACAAGTTGTTCCATCTTGAAAAAACAGTTCCCCAACTTCTTTATTAGTGGTTTTTGTGTGTACGTACATGTATGTGTATGAGTCCTGTCTCTCTAAGTGTCTCTGGTGTAGGGTGTGGGGAGACCCCTACTCATCCTATTTGGCTGAGACCATTATGGGAAATGTTGGTGGGACGAAGCGGACGGAAGTTTTTCTTAGGGCATTCTCAGCTATTTCCAGGGGCTCAGGTTTCCTCTGTCCCGTCTGGGTCCCCCCTCCCGCGCACCTCTTCCTCCCAAACTGCCGCCAGCTGGCTCCCAGGGCCCCCAGCGCCCCTCTCCACACAACGCTGTAATGACTTCCTTCCTGCTGCTCCCTCTCTCCGGTGCAGGGACTCCCTGCCTCCTCCTCCACACTCACCTGCTGCTCCCTCTCTCTGGTGCAGGGACTCCCTGCCTCCTCCTCCACACTCACCTGCTGCTCCCTCTCTCCGGTGCAGGGACTCCCTGCCTCTGCCTCGACACTCACCTGAAATGAGAAAACTGTCCGGTGGAAGAGGAAGCAGGAAAAAGAGACTACTACTTTATTTTATCCTGGGAAAGGAAGTAAACCCCTCAGTTTGTTTCAGGGGGGAAACCTAATACAGAGAGAGAGAGAGAGCGGGAGGGGTCTCCAAAGTGGTTCCATATGCTAGACGGAAGCCAAGCTTGGTCTGGGAGCCACTGGGCCACACTGGTCCACTACAGAGACACAGACACCTGATGGTCACACCCAGACCCATACAGAGACATCCCATAACTAAGACAGAAAGAGAAGCAAAGGAGCTAAAAGGACTGACAAATATCATGTGTTATCTTAGAAAATGGTAAACCGTGTGATGTTATCCTGTATTATATAGTAACTTACTTTATATCATAGCTTGTTATATCCTGTCATACTAAATCATGTTTACTGTTTCATTGTCAAGATCTCTAGAGAAACCTCCAGGGCTGAAGCCCCAATAAGACATTAGATGTGAATCCCTGTGTTCAGTCTGAGGGTGGCTAGCTTAATGTAGCTCTCCCAGCCAGCTCTCCTCTCCTCAGCTGGACAGCCAGGCTCCCCGTCTCCCTATGGGCCCTTGCTAAAAAAGACTAATATCTGTGGACATCTATAGCTGCTGCAGTCCAATCTGTCTCAGTGGTGGATTCGTTTCACGGCCTGCCAGGAGTGTTTTGTAATTAGCCTGATATTGATGAAGGCTGATTCCAGCAGGTAATCGCTGACAGTTCAGCTTTGTGTCTGCGCTCCGCAGAATGTCTCTATTCATTAAAAGGTTTCACGAGTGTGAATTAATTTCCACTTCATGCTTTTGCTCTTTGATCAGCTGTGAGGGGGGATTTCATGGCCATCAGAGATAGGATATCTAGCTAAACAGTCTTCACGGTAGGAGACTGTGTGGCTCAGCGGGACGGGTGGGAAAATGGCCGTGGCCACAGCAGAGTGATCGGGGACATCTGATCTCATACTAGATTCGCTGTGGGAATCAGTGTTCACTGATGATCCGTTTGTGGGATTAGTCAAAGACCACAGACACACTGATAGTAATACCAATACCAGATGGAAGGTCTAATAGTAAACCTGAGGTTTACTGCAGAGTAGTCTGGACACAGCGGTCTAAGGCACTGCATCTCAGTGCAGAGGCGTCACTACAGAACCTGTTTCGATCCCGGGCTGTATCACAACCGGCCGTAATCGGGAGACCTATAGGGCGGCGCACAATTGTCCCAGCGTCTTCCGGGTTTGGCCGGGGTAGGCCGTCATTGAAAAATAAGAATTTGTTTTTAACTGACTTGCCTAGTTAAATAAAGGTTAAATAAAAAACATTTAAATGAATAATATCCACTATAGCAGAGGTACTCAACTCTTACCCTACCAGGTCCGGAGCCTGCTGGTTTTCTGCTGGTTTAATTGCACACACCTGGTGTCCCAGGTCTAAATCAGTCCCTGATTAGAGGGGAACAATGAAAACAGGCAGTGGAACTGGCTTTGAGGTCCAGAATTGAGCTTGAGGGTACTTTAACACAGGAGGCTGGTGGCACCTTAATTGGGGAGGATGGGCTCTTGGTAATGGCTGGAGCAGAATCAGTGGAATGGTATCATATACATGGTTTCCATGTGTTTGTGACATTCTATTTGTGACGTTCCAGCCATTATTATGAGCCATCCTACCCTCACCAGCCTCCACTGTACTACAGGGTTGATAGAAAACCCTTTTGCCATGAGAGAATGAGTAAGGAGACAAAGGGCTGAAGATAAATGTTGGTTAGGAGTGGAATAGACATCCATTATTAGAACCACTATAACCCTCTGGCCACCAATGCCACCCACCACCACCCTCCTCATCATGGCACTGCTGCCTATACCCTGAGGCTGGCTAAGGTGGTGGTGGGCGAAATAGGCTTTTTGACCCCAGGCATTATAGAATGACAACAATTACCTCAGCTCGTCTCTTTAGCGTTTTGGTCAAGACAAGCTGGCTGCAGTCTGACTGGCCTCAGGCCAAGCTAGGCCATTAGTGCCTGGCCACATTAGAGATGCATTAGGTCAGAGCCTAAACTGTCCTGCACCCCAGCTGCTAACCGAGGCCCTCAGTGAGGGGCCATGTTGGGGCCAGGACCGGGACCTGCTCTCTGGGCTCAAATGGTACTATGGGGTTTTACACACAAACACACGCACTCACAGCCTGTTTATCACAACAAGGTAACTCCATCCCGGCCTATGTGTTAATACTGTATGAAAACTTATATTGGACAAAATTGTCAGCAGTCCTTTTGAACTTTTAGTATGTGTGTACTAATATACTAGTTGTTCAGGTGTAGCACAGTGTGTGCATCTGTGTGTGTGTGTGTTTTGAAGGCTGCTCGCTGGACTGGCTCCGCGACACCATGTGGTCGCCTCATATCCCCAGGCTGCCTTTTCCAATCACTGCCTGCCTCTCTCCCTCCCTCCCTCCGCTCACAACAGATAAGAGGCCAATCAGTGTTGGCTTGGGTACACATGCTTGTTCCTGAATGAGGGAGGAGGTGGGGGTTGTTGAAGAAGGCCTGGGGATATGTATGGTGCGCTGGCATCCATGACAAAAGCATACGCCTGTTTCCACAAGGGGGGGGGGGGGGGGGGGGGGGGGGCAACTCTCTCTCTCCACTCACCTCACGCCTGCCTCTCCTCTGAGATTAGTTATTAAGCAATTTGGGGGATACACACTCCCTCACACTCATACACACACACACACACACACACACACTAAGAGGAGACAAGCGGTTTACACTATGCAAAGCATTCTCTATGAAGGATGAGTTGGGGGAACTCTTGACAGAGAATAGCAGGGTCTTGAATTAATGTAGGTGGTTGCAAGCCTGTTTGTCTCGAAGGAGTACCAGAGGAACGAGAGAGCCAAGGAGAGGAATAGGAAACACTATTAATAAATACGGCCGGCAGGCAGTCGGGTAGGTAGGCGGGTAGGTAGGCAGGCAGGCAGGTAGGCAGGCAGGTAGATAGGCGGGTAGGCAGGCAGGTGGGTAGGTAGGTAGGTAGGTAGGTAGGTAGGTAGGTAGTCAGGCAGGTAGGTAGGTAGGTAGGTAGGTAGGAGGTAGGTAGGAGGTAGGTAGGTAGGCGGGTAGGTGGATAGGTAGGCGGATAGGTAAGTAGGTAGGTAGGTAGTTAGGCAGGTAGGTAGGTAGGCGGATAGGTAGGTAGGCAGGCAGGTAGGTAGGTAGGTAGGTGGATAGGTAGGTAGGCAGGTAGGTAGGTACGGAGGGAAGGTAGGTAGGTAGGTAGGTAGGTAGGTAGGTAGGTAGGTAGGTAGGTAGGTAGGTAGGTGGATAGGTAGGTGGATAGGTAGGTAGGTAGGTATAGAAGTAGAAATATAGAGAGGGAGATCATGTCTTTGATATATTGATGCTGTCTACTTCTGCAGCTTGTTAGGCCTTGGTTAGAGAGGAGAGAGGGGTATCACCCAGCTTATCTTAGAGGACATCAGTACAGGCTGGGGGAGGATGCCCTTGGACATGTTCTCATTCCCACAACACTGTATGACTACCTCTCTAACTTTCTATGTCTAATTTGGTGGAATCTTTACTAATATGCATACTGTAGATACATACACATGAATGGTAATAATATAGTAACTACAAGGTATACTCCAAGGGAATCCATTGATAATTTACTGGCCATGCACAAATGTGTTGCAACAGCCCCTGTCGTCCATTGTGATCTATAGGAGGTTCTCTGTTACATATCAGTGGGGTAAATACCAGGGAAAATGAGCTTGTGCAGACTGGCCCTCTGAGTCCATGTTTGTGGATGGACCATAATGGATTCTTAAAGCGATGAATGGCTTATAGGCATGACAGCCATGTTTCAGCGGGATGGGCTTATCCACGGCACAGGGCACTAAGGATATTAGGGAATCAGCGTAAAGCGCAGAGGAGACGACGACAGGAATAAAGCCTTGGCTCGCTGGTAAGCCCTCTCCCTCCTCCCTCGCCAGCCAGACCAGCCTGGAAACGTACGTGGTGGAGATGAGGAAGCAAGAAGACTTGGCACACAGCCATATTGTGTGTTCATATCCCCATTACTTGTTATGTGGTTCATTTTGTGGGCCATAGCCAACAATTAATAAGTGTCACTCAATCTGTCATCATAGTGACTGGAGGTCATCGTTGTCTGTTGTGGCAGTGTCTTTCAGGATGAATGTCTGCTGGAATGCCTTGGTAGTCCATACGGAACAATGACTGGATTGGATAGAAGCCAATTTCCTAATGACTGTGAGTGAGCGAGGTAGCCTATCATAGATGTGCCAACAAGCAACCAGGCATCCATAATATAGGTCCAATATTTGAATGTACTTCTCCTTATACAGTATATCTCTTTCAGTCTAACAGTTGGCAAGGTATTTGTTATCTATTCAGATATATTTTTAACTAAGCGCAGAAATCCAGATTAATAAAATGCTGTCATTAAAACTCATTACAAAAACGAAGCACTAACATTGTCTTGTTTGAAGTAATTAGAACCTAGTGTCATGTTTCACAGTTTAAACATGAAGAACTCTCTCCTCGGCACGCGCACACACACACACACACACACACAGACACACACACACACACACACACACACACACACACACACACACACACACAAATATCTCCACAACCCAATCTGCTGAGGCTCCCCTGTCCTGTCAGAGTGGGACTGAGGCAGAGGTTTGATTTATGTGGCACCCCTCACCCCCCACTGTGAATTAGAGACCACGGGTCGAACACTATTTTTCTTTGTGAGCAGGGGCATGCTCGTGGCTAAAACCAGGGCAAACACCGTTTATCATTAGCTTGACGACAGCATTCCTTAGGCGAATTAACCACGCCACCATATCGACTGGCACGGGCCGGGAGTCTGCGCCCCTTCACTTTGATTCATCTCCCAGAATTCCCATTCCAACTCTATCAAAGTAATCTCAGTGAAGACACAGCATTGATCTCTAAACACACACACACACACACACACACACACACACACACACACACACACACACACACACACACACACACACACACACACACATCTAGTCAAACCAGGTCTGCAGTGTGCTTCTTACCTCCTCTTCTAGATGCAGAGATTATCTGCACTTGCATACTACTTGATAGACCCATGAAGTGATGTTTACCCTTGCCCATTCATGTACTGTAACCTATTGCTGCTCACTGCCTTGTGCCCCAGTCTCTCAATAATATCAAATAAGTGTCTGTACCAGAGGAGGCTGTTGAGGGGAGGACGGCTGATAATTATATCTGGAATGGAGTAAATGGAATGGCATTAAGTTATTTGATACCATTCTACTGATTCCTCTCCAGTCATTACCACGAGCCCGTCCTCCCCAGTTAAGGTGCCACCAGCCTCCTGTGGTATGTACAATGTATCCTACTTTAGTAAAATATTGAAAGACGCCAACAGCACCTATGCTTATTGTATCTAAAAGTAGAACGTAAAAAAAACAGAACATTCTAGAAACATTTTATTACAAACAATAAAGAAAAGCAATAACAACTAGAGATTTTAAATGGGAGGTTTTTTACAGCAATGGGATGATTCTAGTTACAAGGTCAGTCAGCTTTAGAGATGTACGGTATATTCATGTCATGATTAGAGTGAAACATATCCCATCAGGTCACTCAGATGTGATTGAACAGGAAGGAGTATGACTTCTCTGAAGACTCAGGTGTTCCTCCAGGACACAGGAGGTTATTCTACCTGACACAGGGTCACAGTCCCTGTGTCACCGCCTACATAAAACCCTGGGTAGACGGGCTCAGTGAATGTAGAGTGGAATGTGTGCAGGTGGGTCAGTGTGTCAGAGGAGACGCTGTAGAATGACAGCGTGCCGGCCGGCCAGTCCAGATACACTCCCACTCTGTTCGAGCGGGACGTGGGGACAGGTATGTCAGTTCTCTTATAATTGTGCCTGGCAGAGTAACTGTCATAAAAGCTGTTCAGATTCCAGGACTTGTCATTGGCTCCAAGCCGACTGTCAGGACCCTTTCCTCTCCTGCTGATTCCTATATATGTTACCGCGATACAAGCCCTCCCACTCAACTCTACCTCCCAGTAGCAGCACCCAGTCAGACCCTCTCTACACAGCACCTGTTCATAGTCCTCAAATCTCTCTGGGTGATCAGAACACGGCTGCTCCCTCCAGGTCCATTCCACCTTCCTGTTCTCCTCAGACAGAGAGAGGGTTCTGTGTGCTGTGTTTGGGTCCAGTGTCAGATCACAGGCATCTAAATGGGGGAGAGCAGGATTGAAATATACTGTATTTGGGGAGAAAAACCCTTGGAAAGCATGTATTTGAAAATGCACAGTATGTCACGGCTGTCGAAAGAAGCGGACCAAGGCCAAGCGTGGTGAGCGTACATATTCCTTTTACTTGAATGAATGTCGCCAACAAAACAAAGACACGACCGTGACACTTAGTTGTGCTATAATGCCACTAACAAAGTTAACTACCCACAAAGACAGGTGGGAAAAAGGGCTGCCTAAGTATGGTTCCCTATCAGAGACAACGATAGACAGCTGTCCCTGATTGAGAACCATACCCGGCCAAAACAAAGAAATACAAAACATAGAAAATAGAACATAGAATGCCCACCCAAATCACACCCCGACCAAAACAAAATAGAGACATAAAAAGCTCTAAGGTCAGGGAGTGACACAGTATTTACACAAACATTTAAATACTAATTTGACCCCGGGTCTGTTTGGAATTTGAAATACTGTATTCAGGAATATGTTTTTTTTTTAAATACTTTAAAGTATTTCCAATAGAATACGTTGATTAGGGCCACATTATTTGTGAAAATACTCAAATACACAGAAAATAAGCATTTAAACATCACATAATCGAACACATGTATTAAACCCAGGTCCAACACACACAGCCTATGTCCATGCATTAAACCCAGGTCCAACACACACAGCCTATGTCCATGCATTAAACCCAGGTCCAACACACACAGCCTATGTCCATGCATTAAACCCAGGTCCAACACACACAGCCTATGTCCATGCATTAAACCCAGGTCCAACACACACAGCCTGTGTCCATGCATTAATCCCAGGTCCAATACACACAGCCAATGTCCATGCATTAAACCCAGGTCCAACACACACAGCCTATGTCCATGCATTAAACCCAGGTCCAATACACACAGCCTATGTCCATGCATTAAACCCAGGTCCAACACACACAGCCTATGTTCATGCATTAAACCCAGGTCCAACACACACAGCCTATGTCCATGCATTAAACCCAGGTCCAACACACACAGCCTATGTCCATGCATTAAACCCAGGTCCAACACACACAGCCTATGTCCATGCATTAAACCCAGGTCCAACACACACAGCCTATGTCCATGCATTAATCCCAGGTCCAATACACACAGCCTATGTCCATGCATTAAACCCAGGTCCAACACACACAGCCTATGTCCATGCATTAAACCCAGGTCCAACACACACAGCCTATGTCCATGCATTAAACCCAGGTCCAACACACACAGCCTATGTCCATGCATTAAACCCAGGTCCAACACACACAGCCTATGTCCATGCATTAAACCCAGGTCCAACACACACAGCCTGTGTCCATGCATTAATCCCAGGTCCAATACACACAGCCTATGTCCATGCATTAAACCCAGGTCCAACACACACAGCCTATGTCCATGCATTAAACCCAGGTCCAATACACACAGCCTATGTCCATGCATTAAACCCAGGTCCAACACACACAGCCTATGTTCATGCATTAATCCCAGGTCCAATACACACAGCCTATGTCCATGCATTAAACCCAGGTCCAACACACACAGCCTATGTCCATGCATTAATCCCAGGTCCAATACACACAGCCTATGTCCATGCATTAAACCCAGGTCCAACACACACAGCCTATGTCCATGCATTAAACCCAGGTCCAACACACACAGCCTATGTCCATGCATTAATCCCAGGTCCAATACACACAGCCTATGTCCATGCATTAAACCCAGGTCCAACACACACAGCCTATGTCCATGCATTAAACCCAGGTCCAACACACACAGCCTATGTCCATGCATTAAACCCATGTCCAACACACACAGCCTATGTCCATG
>NC_048582.1:17583905-17598905 GCF_013265735.2 Oncorhynchus mykiss
CTCAGACAGTGGAACAGATTGATGCATCTCTCCGGAGAGGGATTCTTCCTGATCTTCATCTTGATGTACTCAACTATTTCCTCATTGGTCTGTGAGCTGCTTCCTGTCTGTGTCAGTAGGCCTTGTAGGAGAGTCTGATTGGACTCCAGTGAGAGGCCCAGAAGGAAACGGAGGAACAGGTCCAGGTGTCCATTCTTACTCTTTAGGGCCTTGTCCACTGCACTCTTGAGTAAGTTCATCATAGGTTGGTGTTTCCGAAGTTTCCGCAAAAAGGAGGAGTTCTGTTGGACCAGTGGGTTTTTATTGCAGTTTATGAATGTGAGAAACACATAAACAGCAGCAAGACACTCCTGGATGCTCAGATGAACAAAGCTGAACACTGTCTTCTGACTGGTCCTCCCCTCCACCTTAAAGATCTCGGTGCACAATCCTGAGTACACGGATGCTTTTCTGACTCCAATGCCACACTCTGTGAGGTCTTCCTCATAGAAGATAAGATATCCCTTCTCCAGCTGATGAAATGCCAGCTCTCCAAGTTTGAGGACTATGTTGTCACTTCCTACGGAATTCCCTTTTGCTCTCATCCTGTCTGTCTGAAAGATCAGGAAGTGTAAGTATGTCTCAGTCAGGGTTTTGGGCAAATCTCCACTCCCTGCTTCATCAAACAGCTTCTCTAGAACAGTGGCTAAAATCCAACAAAACACTGGTATGTGGCACATGATGTGGAGGCTCCTTGATGACTTGACATGGTTGATGATTCTGCTGGCCAGGTTCTTATCACTAATTTTCTTTGTGAAGTACTTCTCCTTCTGTTGGTCATTGAACCCTTGTACCTCTGTCCACTGGTGGATGTGTTGACGAGGGATCTGATTGGCTGCAGCAGGTCGGGAGGTTATCCAGATGAGAGCAGAGGGGAGGAGCTCTCCTGTGATGAGGTTTGTGATCAGTTGGTCCAGCGAGGCTGGCTTTGTGTCGTCTGTCAGAACCTTACTGTTGAAGTTCAGAGGAAGTCGGCTCTCGTCCAGACCATCAAAGATGAACAGAACTTTAGAACCTTCCCCCAGGGTCTTCACCGGTACCATGACAGTGAAGAATTGATGAAGCAGTTCAATCAGACTGCAGTCCTTTTCTCCTATATTAGAATTAATTTTGCAAAAAGGAAGTGGAAAGATGAAATCAATGTCTTGGTTCTCCTTTCCTTCTGCCCAGTCGTGAATAAACTTCTGAACGGAGACAGTCTTTCCCACGCCAGCGATGCCCAGTGTAAGCCCTGTTCTGATTGGCTTCTTTTGATCAGGTCGGGGTTTGAAAATGTTGTTGGCTTCAATAGTGGTCTCTCCTGTGGCTGGTGTTCTAGATTCCAGATGTATGACCTCATGCTCATCTCTGACCCCTCCCCAGGCCCCCTCGATCACATGGAGCTCAGTGTAGATCTGGTCTAGGTAGATGAAATCACCTTCCTTTGACGTCCCCTCGTATATACAGCCGTACTTCTTCTTAAGGTAGGATTTCAGTTTGTCTTGGACTGCAAGAAAAAACAAAGATCCAGTGAGTTTACTTTTTATATACTGCCATGGTAACGGTATGTGTTTGTGTGTGTGTATTGATGTCATTATGACATGTTTTGGTCAGGTTGTTTTGTCAAATGTCTTTTTAGCAACCATAAATGATCTGGTTATTTCACCAGATAATAACCAAAATATGACATATTTTACATGATGTCTCGATGTCGGCATGATAGAAGACGTTGTTACCTGGTTGTTACCTGGTTGTTACCTGGTTGTTATCTGGTTGTTACCTGGTTGTTACCTGGTTGTTATCTGGTTGTTATCTGGTTGTTACCTGGTTGTTACCTGGTTGTTATCTGGTTGTTATCTGGTTGTTACCTGGTTGTTACCTGGTTATCTAAGGCACTGCATCTCAGTGCTAGAGGCGTCACTACAGACAACCTGGTTCGAATTCAGACTGTATCACAACCGGCCGTGACTGGGAGTCCCATTGGGTGGCACAAAATTGGCCCAGCGTCGTCCTAGTTTGGCCGGTGTAGGTCGTCATTGTAAATAAGAACTTGCTCTTAACTGACTTGCCTAAAGGTTCAATTAAAAAAATTATCTGGTATACACTGCATTCTGAAAGTATTCAGACCCTTTCCCTTTCTCCACATGTTGTTACATTACAGCCTTATTTTAAAATGTATTAAATAAAACAATTTCCTCAATCTACACACAATAGCTCATACTTGACAAAGCGAAAACAGTTTTTAGAAATGTTTGCAAAGGTATTAAAAATGTAAAAAACATGAACATCTTACTTAGATAAGTATTCAGACCCTTTGCTATGAGACTGGAAATGGGGCTCATGTTCATCCTGTTTCCATTGATCATCCTTGAAATGTTTCTACAACTTGATTTGGAGTCCACCTGTGGTAAATTCAATTGATTGGATAGGATTTGGAAAGGCACACACCTGTCTATATAAGGTCCCACAGTTGACAGTGCATATCAGAGCAAAAACCAAGCCATGAGGTCGAAGGAATTGTCCGTAGAGATCCGAGACAGGATTGTGTCGAGGCACAGATCTGGAGAAGGGTACCCGAAACATTTCTGCAGCATTGAAGGTCGGGTTTGGTTTGCCAAAAAAGGCAACAAAACCATAAAAAAGACCATAAAAAACAAGAATATCTGGTCTGATGAAACCAAGATTGAACTCTTTAATAACGCAGGAGTGGCTTCAGGACAAGTCTCTGAATATCCTTGAGTGGCCTAGCCAGAACCTGGACTTGAACACGATCAAACATTTTTTGGAGAGACTCTGTGCAGCAAAGCTCCCCATCCAACCTGACAGAGCTTGAGAGGATCTGCAGAGAAGAATGGGAGAAACTCCCCAAATACAAGTGTGCCAAGCTTGTAGCGTCATACCCAAAAAGACTGGAGGCTGTAATCACTGCCAAAGGGGCTTGAACAAAAGTTCTGAGTAAAGGGTCTGAATACTTATGTAAATGTGATACCAGTTTAACATTTTTAAAACATTTGCAAAAAATATCTAAAAACCTGTTTTTGCTTTGTCATAACGGGGTGTTGTGTGAATATTGATGAGGGGGGGGGGGGGGGGGGGGGATGATTTAATCTGAATACGTTCCGACTGCACTGTATCTTATCTGGTCTTCTCAACCAGAACCAGTTTCCTACCAGAATATGACATCATAATGAAGTCACCTGTCCATTGCCATGGGAATTAGGGGTGCTGAAGATGCTGCGCTGATACATTTGGCAAATGTATATAATTATGGCTGTACAGAAAGAAAGAAACAAAACACTAGGCTACACAAGAGAGCATAATCTAGCCACCAAGGAGCAATAGCTTATCTTAAAAAATGTGGCTATTGGTTGCATTCAAGACGAGGTCATTGTTATTGATCTCAGTTTGTCAGTGTCAGAGTATAGGCTGGGACTTCATGTAAAACGATGTAGAATTGCATGAATTAAAGCCACCCCCACCCGCCGGTCAGCACCTCCAACTCAAAACCTTATCCTGTTGCTATTGCCATGTTCACATGCTCGTCTAGTTGTGATGTCGGAAATACGACTGTTTCATTCTTGTGCTTTTTTACTTAACCTGTATTTAACTTGGCAAGTCACTTAAGAACAAATTCTTATTTACGATGACGGCCCACACCGGCCAAACCCGGACGACGCTGGACCATTTGTCCGCCGCCCTATGGGACTCCCACTCACGGCTGGTTGTGATACAACTAGCTTGATAGGCTAGATAACATTACTAATAATAAAGTTAGCAAGCTTGCAAAACATTGACAATATGGTCAAACTACATACATTATCCACATTGATGATGTCGTAGTTGTCAAAAATAGATTTATGGTCATCTTTTGGTTGAGAAAGTCAATCACCACAACATTTTCTCTGAGTTTCCCACTTGTACTGTAATTGCGACTGGGAGAGTTGTTCAAGTGAAACGTCCCAGTCGGAACTACACATTTCCGATTTTCATTTCATCTTTATTTAACTAGACAAGTCAGCCAAGAACAAAATCTTATTTACAATGACAGCCTAGGAACAGTGGGTTAACTGCTTACCTCTGACTCAGGGGCAGAACGGTGGATTTTTACCTTGTCAGCTCAGGGATTTGATCCAGCAACATTTAGTTTACTGACCCAACGCTCTAACCACTAGGCTACCTGCCGTCCAATAACTCCAACAGTATGTGAACACGGCATATGCACGTTTCAAATTCTGCCCGCTGGGTGCTGTTGTGTTGATTCAAACAGCTTACCTCTGACTTCTAAAACCACTGGAGCACTCGGGGCTGAGAGAGAGAGAGAGAGGTAGAGAGAGAGAGAGAGAGAGAGAGAGAGAGAGAGGTAGAGAGGTAGAGAGGTAGAGAGAGAGAGGTAGAGAGAGAGAGAGAGAGGTAGAGAGAGAGAGAGAGAGAGAGGGAGAGGGAGAGGGAGAGGGAGAGGGAGAGGGAGAGAGAGAGAGAGTGAAAGAAAGCTATTGTAGTACATCAGTTTCGTCTGGGATTTTCTGCTGCCTGCCATGTGTTGCTGCTTGTTATGTAAAAATTATAATAATCTTAAACGTAGTATAATTGTCTAACCTGCTGCTTCTGTTGTCTCACCCTCATTGTACTGGTTCTTTAACCTATCAGACAGTTGGTTCTGATTCATCTTCCTCAGGATTTCCAGTGAGATCTTCACAGCTCCCTCAGGACCATAGGTCTCCACCATCGTGTTTGTAATGTCCAGTCTGTCAGCATTCTCCAGCTGGCTCACTGGAATGTGAGGAAAGCCTTCCAGCACGTCCTGGGTCAGGCGCCATTTAAACGTCTTTAGATCTACTTCGAGCAGGTCCTCCAGAGTGGCCAGCAGAAGCTCAGCAACAGAAGACATTTTGGATCACTGAGGATAAGACATGAGAAAGATATCTACAATAGACTTCAGATACACATGACTCATCTGCCATGAAAGTCATGCAGCATTCTTAAAAGTCGAATGCATCCAAGCCCCCTACCCGGGAAAATCATTACAGTCCCACCGTTGTAGCTAGTCAGGTGTATTAGTACTGGGCTGGAACTAAAGCCTGCACACCTAGCTCTCCAGGACCAGGATTGGTATTGTCTTGCGACTCAAGCTAGAAAGTGTCTATAACCGACATTACTGGCTAAGCGAAAAACAACGCTTTGAATATGCAGTGCATTCAGAAAGTATTCAGACCTCTTCCGTTTTTCCACATTTTGTTACGTTACAGCCTTATTCTAAAATGTATTAAATACAATTCTTTCCTCATCATTCTACACACAATACACCATAATGACTAAGTGAAAACAGAAATACCTTATTTACGTAAGTATTCAGACACTTTGCTATTAGACTCGAAATTGAGCTCAGGTGCATCCTGTTTCTATTGATCATCCTTGAGTCCACCTGTGGTAAATTCAATTAATTGGACATGATTTGGAGTGGCACACACCTGTCTATATAAGGTCCCACAGTTGACAGTGTATGTCAGGGCAAAAACCAAGCCATGAGGTCGAAGGAATTGTCCGTTGAGCTCCGAGACAGGATTGTGTCGGGGAACAGATTTGGGGAATGTCTGCAGCATTGAAGGTCCCCAAGAACACAGTGGCCTCCATCATTCTTAAATGTAAGAAGTTTGGAACCAACAAGACTTTTCCTAGAGCTGGTCCCCCGGCCAAACTGACCAATCGGGGGTGAAGGGCCTTGGTCAGGGAGGTGACCAAGAACACGATGGTCACTCTGACAGAGCTACAGAGTTCCTCTGTGGAAATGGGAGAACCTTCCAGAAGAACAACTATCTCTGCAGCACTCCACCAATCAGGCCTTTACAGTAGAGTGGCCAGAATGCAAAGCGTCACGTCTGGAGGAAACCTGGCACCATCCCTACGGTGAAGCATAGCGGTGGCAGAATCATGCTGTGGGGATGTTTTTAAGCAGCAGGGACTGGGACAATAGTCAGGATCAAGGGAAAAATGAACAGAGAAAAGTACAGAGCGATCCTTGATGAAAACCTGCTCCAGAGCGCTCAGGACCTCAGACTGGTGCAAATGTTGACCTTCCAACAGGACAACAACCCTAAGCACACAGCCAAGACAACGCAGGAGAATACCCAAGAAGAATTTAGGCTGTAATTTCTGCCAAAGGTGCTTCAACAAAGTACTGAGTTAAGGGTCTAAATACTTATGTAAATGTAATAGACGTTTTTTTGATTTGTATAATTTTGCTAAAATTTCTAAAAACCTGTTTTTGCATTGTTATTATGGGGTATTGCTTGTAGATTGATGAGGGGGGGAAACAATTGAATCAATTTTAGGATAAGGCTGTAATGTAACAAAACGTGGAAAAAGTCAGAATATGGTCTGAATACTTTTCAAATGCACTGTATCACTAGCATATTACACACGACCCAACAACTTACAGTAGTGATCATTAGTCATTTATTTCTCCCCTTCGTGTGAAGCTCTGCTCTTCATTCTGCTGTCTGGTGAACTGAAGGGAGAGCCAAGGTACAAAGCGTTTCACTGATCCACCTCCTCCCTGTAGGAACCAGTTGGTCCCCAACATTGTCTCACCACTGTAAGCCGAAACATGCTGTAACAAAGAGAAGAATGTTGGTGAATATGTTTATACATCAAACAGAATTCAACACACCCAAATATACTCACAGTCAGTGGTGGAAAGTACTTAAGTAAAAATACTTTAAAGTACTACTTAAGTAGTTTTTTGAGGTATTGTTGACAACTTTTACTTCACTACATTACTAAAGAAATTACTAAAGAAAATAATGTACTTTTTACTCCTTACATTTTCCCTGACACCCAAAAGTATTAGTTACATTTTGAATGCTTAGCAGGACAGGAAAATTGTCTAATTCAGACACTTATCAAGAGAACATCCCTGGTCATCCCGAATGCCTCCAATTTGTCAGACTCACTAAACACAAATGCTTAGTTTGTAAATGATGTCTGAGTGTTGAAGTGTCCCCTCGCTATTCGTAAAAAAGAAAATCATGCTGTCTGGTTTGCTTAATATAAGGAATTTTAAATGATTTGTACTTTTAATATGGATACTTAAGTATATATTAGCGATTACATTTACTTTTGATACTTAAGTATATTTTAAACCAAATACTTTTAGACTTTTACTCAAGTAGTATTTTACTGGGTTAATTTCACTTTTACTTCAGTCGTTTTCTATTAAGGTATCTTTACCTTTACTCAAGTATGGCATTTGGGTACTTTTCAACCACTGCTCACAGTTCCTAACCCATTTCCTCATGTCCATCTGTAAGCCCTTCCTCTCCACCAAGTACAAGTGAATTAACTACACAAACACTTCATATAGAGCTGGTTTGATAAAAAGTAGATTTAAAGAAAAACATTGTGAGAGGCAGTACCTCCTTTTAACAGTGTGTACTGATCCACATCAGACTTATTAACACATAACATTAAGTCAATGTTCTCTTACTCAGTCCAGGCGATACTACTCTCCCTTTTACTATATAACCCGTACTCCATTCACTCACTCTGCTCTGTCGTGTGGATTAATTTCTGAAATATTTACTGTATGTAATCTCCGTTTTGAAGATGATATTCTACTTTGTCGTCTCATAATAGAACAACTCGTTTTTTTACTCTTAACTTTTCCGGAGGACCTTACACAACACCAGGAAGTCGCAGTGGAGAGAAGAGTTTCTTATTAATAGTATTTTAACATTTGGAAACTAGCAATGGTGGAAACTCCCTCCAGCCAATGCCTACAACAATCCTATATGGTTTTAAATCCATGAAGGGGGAGTCCAAGTATCCAACACTTATTTTACATCTGAAGCATAGTGAATACTTGTATTATAGTATACTTCTGTACAGTTGTATAGTTTATAGTTGTATGGTTGTTGTTTGCGTAGTTTTATAGTGGTTACGTTTTATAGTTGTATAGCTGTTTGTTATTTAACCCCCCCCCCCCCCCCCCCCCCCCCCCCCCCAAAACAAAAAAACTCACCATGTCAACAAATCGTTCTGCATGTGGTCCGACAGCTTCCAGCTTGAATTAGTTGTCGTGGCTCATCTGAACATGTGTAGTAGGGTTGGGTGATTTGTACCAGTTCAATTGTTACCTACTAATTAGGGTTCCACACGAAACGTTGACCAAAATTACGAATGCTGCCCTCATATCCCATAGTATATATCCCCTTGTATAATGCTGCCCTCATATCCCATAGTATATATCCCCTAGTATAATGCTGCCCTCATATCCCATAGTGCCCTCATATCCCATAATAATAAAAACACATATTTGTTATAATACCTATCTTTTCAACTACTTGTTGGATGCAACAAAGGGACTGAAAAACCTATACATTTATTCTAGTTATTCTATGGATATATCAAATACGGTTATTGTTTTGTAGAAACAAATACTTTGTATCCGAATTTTGCCAAATATACAGTGAGAAATGAAATGTAGTAACATTGTAACAGTTACATTGTAACACAAATGCAAATGCAAAGGCTTTTGCTATCGACGTACTTCCTGTTTTCACCAGAGCGTCGTACAGCAAACATGGCGGCCTCCGGTGGAAGAACCGTGGGATCTTTTCTCTGGAAATGCGGAAATTGCTGCTTCAATTTTAACACAGTCTCGTCAAATTTGACTCGCCAGGTAAAGCCAGGAGTTTAATTTGGCATGTTTTCACGGAAATGTCAACGGGGCAGCACTGTAGAGAAGGGCTGAGTTGTCCTTGAAATAGCTTAGCGCTAGTAGCAATGCGCTGCCTTGTCAACTAGCTCACATGTAAACTGTCATTGAAGTAAGACAGACAGAGAGCTAAGTAGCTAGTTGACTCTCTAGAAATGGTTCTTCTTGTCTCAACATGCATGCCATAATGGACATAGTTTAGCTACATGAACATATTGGACATAGTTTAGCTACATGAACATATTGGACATACAAGTCGCAATATTTTGGTTTAATAGAACCTTAGTTAGCTAAGCCTCACAGAGCTTGTTTTCATAGCTAGCTAACGTTATACTACGTTAATCCAATGTTAGTCCCATTTACTAGTGGATACCTTGCTGTCAAATGCCCATCAGTTGGTATATTTGTCAATGCCAAATCTCACCATTTCAGACTAACTTAATGCACCTAAAAGACCAGAGCCACCTACAGAGACAGTCTATTAGCCCAGATAACTGACATTCATCTATCCCTGTGAAACCAAGGACCTGGGTTATTAAAGCACCAGTTCTATACTACAGTATGTATCCTAACATAAGAACCTCCTCTCTCCCACACCTCAGGTGCTGTCCAGACAGCTATGTGTGAGTGCTGTTCTCCACAGGAAGAACCTGGCTGCAGCGGGCCCAGAGAAGTTCTCAGAGGAGTTCATCAAGAAGCAGGTGGAGGAGTTCAACATCGGGAAGAGACATCTAGCCAACATGATGGGAGAGGACCCTGAGACCTTCACTCAGGGGGACATTAATGTAAGAAAGACTGCACTTATGTCTAACAAAAGGGGTGTACAACTCCTGTCTTTCGCTAGAGGGATGCAGTGTAAACCCTAGAGGGATGTAGTGTAATGCAGTTTTTTGTCCTTACCCTACAATCAGAGACGCATTCATACCTCAATAAGTCTATGGTGTCCCCCCTCAACTCAATTGAGATATGCATTTGGCTAGGCAATGTTCAGAAAGGTGGCACCTTATTTGGAGTAGATAAATTATGCTTTCTTTCTCAGAGGAGATGTCACATGTATTTAAGGTGGTTTTCCAGCCATATTAGTTTAATTCCCCAACAGTAGTTGAGAATCGTCTCAGGTCTGTCTCTGGTCTGTCTCCGCATGCCATCAGCAGCATCTGGTGGAGTCGATCACACAGACACACTCTAACATTCACCAGCAGGGGCCAGCACTGTGTAATGTGGTGTGTCCACTGTATTAGCAACGCCTGATACACACACACACACATCCCATGTTTTATTCATTACGAAGGAAGAATGCATTAGCTTCGTTTGCCCCGCTCGTTTAGTTTGATTTCCCATGATTCTTCACTTCCCGGTGGTGTCTAACCATCGTTCTTTATAATGAACAGAACTGTTAGCACTTACCAGTGGGCTGTGTAAAGCAGTTTGTGGTCATACGCATGTCCTTAAAACACTGAGGTGATGGGGTAAGGAAGTTTAATTGAAAATAACAGAAAGGCCCGCGCACTGAATTTGCCCCCAATTGCCACCTTTAATGACAACGTTTCGATCCAACACGGATCTTCATCAGGTCAAGCAGACCTCGTTATCACATCCCCTATATATCCACATTTTACCTCACATAGCCATTACACATACGACGCATAGTGGGTGTAGATGCTATACAAAACATGGCCACACAAAAAGCTACACTTTATGCATATTCAATAAACAGAGAGGTACAGTGCCTTGCGAAAGTATTCGGCCCCCTTGAACTTTGCGACCTTTTGCCACATTTCAGGCTTCAAACATAAAGATATAAAACTGTATTTTTTTGTGAAGAATCAACAACAAGTGGGACACAATCATGAAGTGGAACGACATTTATTGGATATTTCAAACTTTTTTAACAAATCAAAAACTGAAAAATTGGGCGTGCAAAATTATTCAGCCCCTTTACTTTCAGTGCAGCAAACTCTCTCCAGAAGTTCAGTGAGGATCTCTGAATGATCCAATGTTGACCTAAATGACTAATGATGATAAATACAATCCACCTGTGTGTAATCAAGTCTCCGTATAAATGCACCTGCACTGTGATAGTCTCAGAGGTCCGTTAAAAGCGCAGAGAGCATCATGAAGAACAAGGAACACACCAGGCAGGTCCGAGATACTGTTGTGAAGAAGTTTAAAGCCGGATTTGGATACAAAAAGATTTCCCAAGCTTTAAACATCCCAAGGAGCACTGTGCAAGCGATAATATTGAAATGGAAGGAGTATCAGACCACTGCAAATCTACCAAGACCTGGCCGTCCCTCTAAACTTTCAGCTCATACAAGGAGAAGACTGATCAGAGATGCAGCCAAGAGGCCCATGATCACTCTGGATGAACTGCAGAGATCTACAGCTGAGGTGGGAGACTCTGTCCATAGGACAACAATCAGTCGTATATTGCACAAATCTGGCCTTTATGGAAGAGTGGCAAAAAGAAAGCCATTTCTTAAAGATATCCATAAAAAGTGTCATTTAAAGTTTGCCACAAGCCACCTGGGAGACACACCAAACATGTGGAAGAAGGTGCTCTGGTCAGATGAAACCAAAATTGAACTTTTTTGGCAACAATGCAAAACGTTATGTTTGGCGTAAAAGCAACACAGCTGAACACACCATCCCCACTGTCAAACATGGTGGTGGCAGCATCATGGTTTGGGCCTGCTTTTCTTCAGCAGGGACAGGGAAGATGGTTAAAATTGATGGGAAGATGGATGGAGCCAAATACAGGACCATTCTGGAAGAAAACCTGATGGAGTCTGCAAAAGACCTGAGATTGGGACGGAGATTTGTCTTCCAACAAGACAATGATCCAAAACATGAAGCAAAATCTACAATGGAATGGTTCAAAAATAAACATATCCAGGTGTTAGAATGGCCAAGTCAAAGTCCAGACCTGAATCCAATCGAGAATCTGTGGAAAGAACTGAAAACTGCTGTTCACAAATGCTCTCCATCCAACCTCACTGAGCTCGAGCTGTTTTGCAAGGAGGAATGGGAAAAAATGTCAGTCTTTCGATGTGCAAAACTGATAGAGACATACCCCAAGCGACTTACAGCTGTAATCGCAGCAAAAGGTGTCGCTACAAAGTATCAACTTAAGGGGGCTGAATCATTTTGCACGCCCAATTTTACAGTTTTGCACGCCCAAAATACAGTTTTATATCTTTATGTTTGAAGCCTGAAATGTGGCAAAAGGTCACAAAGTTCAAGGGGGCCGAATACTTTCGCAAGGCACTGTACATGTTGGCATCAATAATTAAATTCATATGTACAATCAGGCCGGGTTGGAAGCTAGACAGCAGTAAGGGAATATTATGTTCAAAAGTGTAAAACACCCACCTACATTACCATGACGTGTGGGACGCACGGTGGTCGTGCAAATCATTACAGAGTGACCTACAAAACAACTTGTGTACCTCTATTATTTTGGTATCCATAAGATGTGCACATATAGTCATTATGAAAATAAACAATAAGACCTGGATCTGATCACACAGACAGACTCAGCAGGGGCCAGCACTGTGTAATGTGCTGTGTCCACTGTATTAGCAACGCCTGATACACACACATCCCATGTTTTATTCATTACGAAGGAAGAATGCATTAGCTTCGTTTGCCCCACTCGTTTAGTTTGATTTCCCATGATTCTTCACTTCCTGGCAGTCTCTAACCTTCTATCCTATCTAATGAATAGAACTGTTAGCAGTGGGCTTTGTAACAGGAAGTGACATGGAGCGTCCCATCGTCAGATGAGTGGAGGAGAGGGAGAGATGTGGAAAATGGGGGAATGGGGAGACTGGAGAGGGAAATGAGGGAGACTGGAGAGGGAAATGAGGGAGACTGGAGAGGGAAATGAGGGAGACTGGAGAGGGAAATGGGGGAGACTGGAGAGGGAAATGGGGGAGACTGGAGAGGGAAATGAGGGAGACTGGAGAGGGAAATGAGGGAGACTGGAGAGGGAAATGAGGGAGACTGGAGAGGGAAATGAGGGAGACTGGAGAGGGAAATGAGGGAGACTGGAGAGGGAAATGAGGGAGACTGGAGAGGGAAATGAGGGAGACTGGAGAGGGAAATGAGGGAGACTGCAGAGGGAAATGGGGGAGACTGGAGAGGGAAATGTGGGAGACTGGAGAGGGAAATGTGGGAGACTGGAGAGGGAAATGTGGGAGACTGGAGAGGGAAATGAGGGAGACTGGAGAGGGAAATGAGGGAGACTGGAGAGGGAAATGGGGGAGACTGGAGAAGGAATGGGGGACCACTGGAGGGGGAATTAGGGGTATAGGAGGGGTAATGGGGAGACTGGAGGGGGAAATGGGGGAGACTGGAGAGGGAATGGGGGACTAATGGAGGGGTAATTAGGGGAGAATTGCGCCTATATGTTGTTGTTGACTCTGGTTCAGTTGTGACATTCCTATTAGTGCAAACAATGCAAGTGTTAGCAGCAGAGATAAGAAAAGGGAAACTTAGTTTCTAAATTAGGCTCTGTGCAGAAACTATTGTGTAGCAGTACTCTCTCTACGTTTTTTATTGACATCGATGAAGTTTAGACAGAGTGGAGAAATCTAGAGTGCTGTGAACAACACAGTGAAATCTGTGGCAGGGAGAAAGTCTCTCCCTTTCCCCTCTTTCTGTCTCTCCCTAGGGGACTCTGCCATATTGCAGCCTAGGGTATGAAATGAACAGGTGCTGCCTTCATCTGGCACAGTGTTCCACTCTCCTCCCCTGTCTTCTTCTTTTTACCTCCCCCTCACCTGCCTCTCTCTCTTCCACCTCTCACTCTCCTTCCCTCCCTCTCTCTATGATTCCCCTCATCTTGACAGCCCAAAAGGCTGCAGCATGCTCTCTCCTTCTAGCACCTGTTCCCTCTCTTAATTGAGCAGACAGAGAGAAGGAGGAAAATAAGATAAAGACGAGGGAGAGGAGGGATGAGCAGACTGGCTGGAGAAGAGTGGCAGGGTGGACACTACCTGTTTGTCCCCCTCCACACACACACACCCACCATGTCAAGAGTAGTGCCATCTGTAGCAGCACTAATGACCTGGCTCCACTCTGCTGCCTTCACAAGGAGACTGGCTGTGAGTGTGTGAACTTAGGGTGAACTGGTGACTCTAATCTGTCCTCTGGTTCCTGTCACCTAGCTGTTTGTTTGTTCTCTCTCCCCTCTAACTTTCACTGCTGTTCTCTAGGAACTTCCCTCTAGCCTTTATCTGAACTCTTACAAGACTTGAGTGTCTCCTCTCTAACCTGTTAGCTAGCCTGGCTGCTACTATCATTTATCCCTGTTCAGAGCTGGCTGTCAAACTAAAGGATCAAATCAATTGTTATTGGTCACACACACATGGTTAGCAGATGTTAATGCGAGTGTAGCGAAATGCTTGTGCTTCTAGATCCGACCATGCAGTAATATCTAACAAGTAATCTAACAATTTCACAACAACTACCTTATACAAACAAGTGTAAATTAATGAGTAAGAATATGTACATATAAATATATGGATGAGCGATGGCCGAACGGCATAGGCAAGATGCAGTAGATGGTATAGAGTACAGTATATACATATGAAATGAGTAATGTAGGGTATGTAAACATTATGTAAAGTGGCATTGTTTAAAGTGGCCAGTGATACATTTATTACATCCAATTTTTCATTATTAAAGTGACTAGAGTTGAGTCAATATGTTGGCAGCAGCCACTCAATGTTAGTGATGGCTGTTTAACAGTCTGATGGCCTTGAGATAGAAGCTGTTTTTCAGTCTCTCGGTCCCTGCTTTGATGCACCTGTAGTGACCTCGCCTTCTGGATGATAGCGGGGTGAACAGGCAGTGGCTCGGATGGTTGTTGTCCTTGATGATCTTTTTGGTTTCTCCCTGTTCAGAGCTGGCTGTTTAAACTAAAGGTTTCTCCCTGTTCAGAGCTGGCTGTTTAAACTAAAGGTTTCTCCCTGTTCAGAGCTGGCTGTTTAATCTAAAGGTTTCTCCCTGTTCAGAGCTGGCTGTTTAAACTAAAGGTTTCTCCCTGTTCAGAGCTGGCTGTTTAAACTAAAGGTTTCTCCCTCCATCTTTATGATATGTTAATGATATTTGACTTCTCTCCTGTTTCTGTTCCAGAGAAGCATTGCATACCTGTTCCCCTCCGGCCTGTTTGACAAAAAAGCCAAACCACTGATGAAGGTAAGACTAGACGTCTCATGTAGAAGTGTATTAACTCAGAAACTTCATATTCATTAGTGATTCAA
>NC_048582.1:17603905-17653905 GCF_013265735.2 Oncorhynchus mykiss
GTGAGGTCCAACACCAGCTGACTGAGAGGGCTCGTTTCTGGGCTCAGCTCTTGGGCTTGAAGTGCTTTAAATTGCAGACTCAAATTTGGACTTGAATTTAGATGTAGCCAAAATTTTAATGATCTTTTCTGTATTTTCATTATTACTGGAAAACGGCCCAATTCTGCCCTACATCCATTAGTTGGTGTATTTCTCTGGACTTGTAGAATTTTACGACAGAATTCTGCATGTAGGGCTTCAATTGGATGTTTGTCCCACATTTTAAAATCCAGTTCATTGAGTGGCCCCCAAACCTCACTTCCATAAAGTGCTATTGGTAGGATTACACTGTCAAATATTTTAGTCCAAATTCTAATTGGGATGTTGATTTTGAATAATTTCATTTTTATTGCATACATTGCTCTGCGGGCTTTTTCTTTGAGTGCCTTCACTGCCATATTAAAGTTTCCCGATGCAGATATGGTCAGACCAAGGTAGGTGTAATTTTTTGTGTGTTCAATTAAGGTGTTGTTCAGGGTGAATTTACATTTTTGTTTCTGACATCTGGGGTTTTTTTGGAAAATCATGATTTTAGTTTTTGGGAAATTTACTGCCAGGGCCCAATTATGGCAATATTGCTCCAGAATATTCATGTTTTGTTGAAGACCTTCTTTGGTTGGTGATAGAAGTACCAAGTCATCAGCATATAGCAGGTATTTCACCTCTGTGTCAAATAGTGTGAGTCCTGGGGCTGCAGTCATCAGCATATAGCAGGTATTTCACCTCTGTGTCAAATAGTGTGAGTCCTGGGGCTGGAGATTGGTCCAACATGTCTGCTAATTCATTGATATAAATGTTGAAAAGATTTGGACTCAAATTGCAGCCTTGTCTCACACCTCGACGTTGTGAAAAAAATTATGTTCTTTGGTTTTTGATTTTTATTGCACACTTGTTTTCTGTGTACATACATTTTATTAAGTCATACACCTTACCACCAAGTCCACTTTGTAGAATTTTGTAGAATAGCCCTTTGTGCCAAATCGAATCAAATGCTTTTTTAAAAGTCAATAAAGCAAGCAAAGATTTTGCCCTCTTTTTTTTGGTGGACGTGTTTATTAGTTAGTGTGTGTGAGGTGTATATATGGTCAGTAGTGCGATGGTTAGGAAGAAAGCCAATTTGCCAATTCTCTCTCTCTCTGTCTCTCTCTCTGTCTCTGTCTCTCTCTCTCCGTCTCTCTCTCTCTCTCTCTCTCTCTCTGTCTCTCTCTCTGTCTCTCTCTCTGTCTCTCTCTCTCTCTCTCTCTCTCTGTCTCTCTCTGTCTCTCTCTCTCTGTCTCTTTCTCTCTGTCTCTCTCTCTCTGTCTCTCTCTGTCTCTGTCTCTCTCTCTCTGTCTCTCTCTCTCTCTCTCTCTCTCTGTGGTGGAGTGGCGGCGGATTAGACTCCACTCTATCAAGAAGGGAATTAAACAAACATCTGCTGAATAATGGGGGGGGGGGGGGGGGTGGATGGATGGATGGATGGGGAGTTGAGGCTGATTTGGGACGTGACCTGAATGCCAGGCTGACGGGTCGGGTCTTGTCCCTCTACCACCAGCCTTAACGTACTGTACCGCGATTGGTGGGCTAACGCCAAGCTCGTGGGCTCCATGCTAATTTAGACAAGCGTGCCCGCGGATAGCGGGTAGCTAGTCCTCTCGCTCCACATGGCGGCTTCTAGGGGAGAAAGGGGGAGTAAGCTTTAGCCCAAGTGCTCCCCAATTCAATTTTCCCACCCAATTAAATCCAGCCAAGGATGGGGACAGATATCTGCTATCTGCTTTCATAATGGAGAATCCTCTCTCTTTCTCTGTCTCTAGGGCGTGCGCGCGTGTGTGTCGGAATATAAAATGTACTCAATACTGGACTTTTCTTGATACAACACAAATACACATTGTTACTACTGAGTGAAAGGTTCATAGACCATAGAGTGTTCCATGTTGTTTAATCTGGTCGTCTGTGTCCTTCTGTCCCATTCAGGACACCTTCACTAAAGCCCTGGCAGTAGAGAAGCACCAGGACCGTCTGAGAGGAAAGGATCTTTTCACCCAGGATGCCAAGCAGATGTGAGGATAGTTGTTTTCACAGAGCAGTGAAATTAGTTCACCAATGAATGTTGATACGTGTGTGTGTGTCTAACTGTCTGTGTTCAGTTCTCTGGTGGGTAGTCGGTGGTTGCTGAAAGAAGAGCTGGAGGAGTTGTTGGTGGAGACCATCTCAGAACACGATGTAAGAAGGAACTCTTTTAATGCCGTCACAGATATCTGGTCCCTCTCACTGGGTCCTTCTCCCTGGTCCTTCTCCCTGGTCCTTCTCCCTGGTCCTTCTCCCTGGTCCTTCTCCCTGGTCCTTCTCCCTGGTCCCTCTCCCTGGTCCTTCTCCCTGGTCCCTCTCCCTGTGTCCTTCTCCCTGGTCCCTCTCCCTGGTCCCGCTCCCTGGTCCCTCTCCCTGGTCCTTCTCCCTGGTCCTTCTCCCTGGTCCTTCTCCCTGGTCCTTCTCCCTGGTTCTTCTCCCTGGTCCTTCTCCCTGGTCCCTCTCCCTGGTCCCTCTCCCTGGTCCCTCTCCCTGGTCCCTCTCCCTGGTCCCTTTCCCTGGTCCCTCTCCCTGGTCCCTCTCCTTCACACTTCAACAGTTTTGCTGTGATAGTATTTACAGAGGAAAAAGACCTTAGATATCACTAGCTAGGTTTCCATCCAATTGACACCAGATTTTCATGTGAATATTCAAAAATCTGCATAAATGAAATATGTGCATTTTCCCACCAGAGAATAATCAATTCCATCAACTTGAATTGTTGCGGATTAAAGTGTGTGATTTGGTAGTCCACATAAAACTAAAGTTTGCGGTTAAATTCCCATGTACCCAATAAAACAAATACAAGTTCAATTCATTTTTCGCATTTTCAACTCTACTGACGGTTTTGTCACAAATGTTGCATTATATAGCGACTGTGCACCCTGGTGTTGGCACGTGCGCTCTAGCCAACAGCTAGCAGATACATTGCGGGTACAGCCTACATGATGAGATTATTATGGACTAAAGAGCAAGATTCGTTTAATTTGTCAAAAGACACCCAAGCATCAATCATCATGTCACCAGATTAAGACCCTCAATATTTATTGGAAAGGAGCATCAAGCTCATCACCTTGCACTTTCACCACCTTCTAAAGTTCATAATTTATTTCATCTGTAGCCTGATCAACTGGATGTCATCACATGACTCCAAGTTTACTTCCATATGATGGTTATTATATCAATGTTTGCAACATTTGGAAAGCTTACCGACAACTTTGCTGTTTCCATCATGCCTTCCAGTATTTGTATCTGACATGTTCTTTACTCACATAGAAGGTTGACTGGAAACCTGGTTGTTGGCATGCTAGATACTGTATTACTGGTAGGATGCAGTTCACCTAGTCACCACAAGAGGCTGCTGTTTAGACACTGAACAGAGCCCTACAACGCCAATAGAAAGTAGGCATGTGTGCTTATGTTCTTACGCTCCGGGGTGACGTTACCCCTACAGATCCAGGATCAGCTTCCCCTCCACCAATCCTAACCTTTGCCATTAGTCGGGGAAATGCTAAACTGACCCACGATCAGCGTCTAGGGGCTACTCCTATTCTTCCATGTTGTGTGTGTCTCTCGTCAGTATGCACGGTTCATCCAGCTGATGGAGAGGTTGCTGTCTCTGCCCTACTGCTCTGTGGAGGAGGACTTTGTCCAGCGCTACCGCAGACAGCTGGAGATCCAGTCCTCCAAGCAGCAGGTCCAGCCCCTACAGTACGACCAGCACGGAGTGGCTTACAGCACCGGAGATGGTAAACAGCAATCAATTAATACAACTGGGCTTTTATCAATCAATGGATCAATATGTTACGAGTAGCATTTATTTATATTGGTCTTAAAGCAGTTGACAGAAACCGGGTCTAAATTTCATGACAGTTTCAGTGATCTTTCCCTTTCAAAGAATGACCTACAGTCATTGGTTGGCCAGGGCTTCATGGTAGAAGAGAGAGATCTGGGATAATAAGTTGTGTGTGTGTGTGTCTCCCCAGGCAGAAGGAAGACCGCTACGGGTACTGTCCTACTGAGAGACAGCGGTTCAGGATCCATCAGCATCAATGGGACAAACTATGTCCACTACTTCCCTGTCCTGCAAGACCGGTCCGTATTCCTTCCCAGCAGACATCCACCGTAATGTTTTCAAATAGCATGTGCTTTCA
Organism: Oncorhynchus mykiss; assembly: GCF_013265735.2. Taxonomy (NCBI): domain Eukaryota; kingdom Metazoa; phylum Chordata; class Actinopteri; order Salmoniformes; family Salmonidae; genus Oncorhynchus; species Oncorhynchus mykiss. The sequence goes on from NC_048582.1 coordinate 17,608,147, forward strand.
GACCAGTACTGATGAAGTAGGAGACAAATCAGAGAGGAACCTTTAGAGAGTTGACATGGCTCGTTAGTGCTTCATCTCCCACCGAAGAAATCACAAGTCCCTGCTTCTTTCCACACTCCTCTCCCTGTCCTTCCTTAACGTGCACGCCGTTCCACGTGCACTCTCAAAACATGCACGCCGTGCCACGTGCACTCTCAAAATGTGCACGCCATGCCACGTGCACTCTCAAAACACTGTTGAAAAGTATCTTTATGTTGCACCTCACTGCGTTTAAAGCCTCTTTTATTTATCTGGGATATAGCAGCGTTAATTACACAACTGAGTGGGAGGGGGGGGGGGGTGTGCGTGTGTGTGTGTTATCTCCTGGGCTGAGGACAGACTGAGACAGGACTAATAGGACCTGAAGGGTGATGGTGGTTTGACTGTGTCAGCAATAAGCCTTTCATTTAGTCTGCTGGGATGTGGGCCAGAACACACACTCCATACACATTCAGACACACACACCCCTCATCTGTCTTTTTCATGCTGAGACAGAAGAGTGTCTGCTGTAGTGTCTAAATATGACCGTGTGGCTCTAACAGAGGTTAACAGGACTCTATACACACACCACTGCTCTTTACAATCCTCTAGACAACCACTGCTGTTGATAACTGATATCTCATTGTCCAGTGCCCACTCCATTGACTGACTGACTTACCCTTTTCTCTCTCTCTCTTTATCCTGTTATCCCTCTCTCTTTCTTTCTTCGTAACCAACTCCTCTTTCTCCCTCCCTCAATCTTTTTATCCCTCCCCTCACCCTTCTTTTCTCCTCCCTCTCCTCCCTTCTCTCCATCCCTCTCCTCCCCTTCTCTCCAACTCCATTCCTCTTTTCTCCAACTCCATCCCTCTTCTCTTCATCCCTCTCCTCCCTTCTCTCCATCCCTCTCCTCTTCCCCTGACAGAGAGCAGTTGATGTTCCCCCTCCACTTCATGGGGGTGCTGGGGAGGTTTGACATGCAGTGCAGTGTGAGTGGCGGGGGCCATTCCAGCCAGGCGGGGGCGCTACGCCTTGCCATCTCCCGCGCCATGCTCAGCTTCCTGTCTGAGGGACAGGTGGAGACCATGAGACAAGGTTGGTAGTGGTACTACACACACACACACATCATTCAGAAAGCTTTTTATCTTTTTTGTATTTTTTTATGTAACCTTTATTTAACTCGGCGAGTCAGTTAAGAACAAATTCTTATTTACAATGACGACCTACCAAAAGGCAATAGGCCTCCTGCGGGGACGGGGGCTTGGATTAAACATGTACAAATCTAAGACAAAACACACATCACGACAAGAGACGACACCACAACTCTACATAAAGAGAGACCTAAAACATCAACATAGCATGGCAGCAACACAACATGACAACAACACAACATGACAACAACATGGTAGCAATTCAACATGACAACAACATGGTAGCAATACAACATGACAGCAGCACAGCATGGTAGCAACACAGCATGGTAGCAACACAACATGGTAGCAACACAACATGGTAGCATCACAAAACATGGTACAAACATTATTGGGCACAGACAACAGCACAAAGGGCAAGAAGGTAGAGTCAACAATACATCACACAAAGCAGCCACAACTGTCAGTAAGAGTGTCCATGAATGAGTCTTTCAATGAAGAGATTGAGATAAAACTGTCCAGTGTGAGTGTTTGTTGCAGCTCGTTCCAGTCGCTAGCTGCAGCGAACTGAAAAGAGGAGCGACCCAGGGCTGTGTGCTTTGGGGACCTTTAACAGAATGTGACTGGCAGAACGGGTGTTGTATGTGGAGGGCTGCAGTAGATGTCTCAGATAGGGGGGAGTGAGGCCTAAAAGGGTTTTATAAATAAGCATCAACCAGTGGGTCTTGCGACGGGTATACAGAGATGACCAGTTTACAGAGGAGTATAGAGTGCAGTGATGTGTCCTATAAGGAGCATTGGTGGCAAATCTGATGGCCGAATGGTAAAGAACATCTATCCGCTCGAGAGCACCCTTACCTGCCGATCTATAAATGACATCTCCGTAATCTAGCTTGGTCATCTGAATCAGGGTTAGTCTGGCAGCTGGGGTGAAAGAGGAGCGAGTACGATAGAGGAAACCAAGTCTAGATTTAACTTTAGCCTGCAGCTTTGATACGTGCTGAGGGAAGGATCGTTTTAATTTACATCAAATGAACAACACTGTTCCTCTGTTGCTTTGTCGTTGCTGTATTGTACTATTTTTGGTTTGACCTTTGACCTGCATCTCTGCCTCCCTCTCAGCTGGGCTGCTGACCCCTGACCCCAGAATTAAGGAGAGGAAGAAGCCGGGCCAGGAGGGAGCGAGGAGGAAGTTCACCTGGAAGAAACGCTGAGGTGGAGGACAGAATAGATCTGGACACAGGGAAATCACAGCAACATCTTCATCATTATCTTCCTCTGAGATCAGAACTGTTATTAGTAAGTGGACAAATTGTTCATCCAACCCCTGTTGTAGCTTTTTATATGTCCCCTAAAGGTTATTTAGATCTGGAAATAGCCACCAAGTACATGACTCAAATACATGTACAAATTCAAAGGGGTTCTGTCCATGTGAGGGCAGGATACCCAACTCCATATAGGCTGTAATGATTTTTTCTGCCACCAGAGGGCCATCTCTGGCAACACACCTGTCCATTGTCTTTGTCTGTATATTGAAAATAAAATGTTGTTTTTCACATACCTTGCTATAATATGCTGTTTTTATTCCATATACAAAATAAATGGCCGGTAACGTTACACCTGCACTTTAACCAGGCGCTGTCCACTGTCATGGGGTGCTGAAAGTCCACGTTAGGGATTCTGTCTTAGTCGCTGTCCATGGTGCTGAAACCTGCGGTGCAGATTCTGTATTTATATTTCGTACCTTCAGAACTTTCACTCCTGGGTTAAATTGGACAAAGTCACCACAGTTCCATCATGTGCCGTCTCAATTACACCACAGGAGGGCGATAAATGCGCATAAAATGCCCTGGTTTGCATAAAATGCCCTGCATGGGCGCTCTGGGCATGCGGTTGTAGAATATGTACAGTGGCTGGTGAAATTATTATTTAATTCAATAGATCTTTGTGTGTATATCAATGAAGTCAACTGTGTATGCTTGTAGATAAAATATAAATGGTTTAGCCAATATCTTGTGTTATCAAAATGTAGGCTATAAAAAATGTTATTTTCACTTTGGACGTAATCTCTCATTCTCTGTTTTAATAAACATATTTGAAACAAAAATGTTGCCCTTTCTTTACGGACAGTTCTCAAGAGCAATGTCACACGTTTGAGGAGAGAACGCTTGCACGCACCTGTCCAGAAATCACTAGGCAACAGTTCCCGCGTTGGACTCAGCACGCTGGGGGTGGAGACAGTCTGTAGCACGCCACCATCCCTCATTGGGCGGCATCTGAATGCTCTAGTCCTGATGGGCACTAGAGCAAGCGAGATACAACCCATACCCAAATCACAGTGTGGGCAACGGGTGAGCTGAGACTTGAGTGTAGAAAAAATAAAAAATATATCGGGTATTTGTACTTTTCCATCCAATGGATGCAGCAGTGATGAACTCCCAGATAATGACGGATGGCAACAGCAATGCCGCGAACGCCGAACTGGAGGTGAAAAAGCTCCAAGAGCTGGTTCGGAAATTGGAGCGGCAAAATGAGCAATTGAGGACGCGGGCGAACGGTTGCACTGGCAACCCCCACATTCTACCTCCCTCTCCGGCCTACATGGCCGGGAGCTACTGCATACCTAGTCCGTTACCGACGCTACTGTGCCAGTCTTCCTTGGAGTCATTTTTCCCGTTGGACGAACCGTTCGAATATTTACATTCGCATTATGTGGATACTGCTCTCGACACGGAGGCTGATTATATGGAACGTACGGTTCTGGATGAGGTGGACATTCTGGACCTAGATGCTGTATTCTCTCATGAAGATTCTGAAGCTACCTGGTAACTATTTCAGAATATCCAATGGTTTGTAAAATGTAGTTGAGAGGTGGCAAATTTAATCTGACAGATTTCTTTGAAACTTAGAGTCCTTATTTGCATATGGCAATTTATCTGTCATACGACGGTGATGCAGTGTTCTGTTTATTTTATAGGATATGTGACTGTTACTCTGGTAGACGTAGGCCTATGGAATATAATGATGTACATGCAAATGAGACTCGAATCCTAGTAGGAATGATATACGACAACAAAGCCACACCTTCGGAGCAAATTGGACTGAAAGATGGAGCTGACACTTGTTCCAATGTCATTCGATTTTTCTTTAACAAACACAACATCGATTTGTTGCAATTATCATAGTCAACGGTTATGATTGAGCAAACGGCCACTGTGCTCTGTGAAAATGTGCCTGTTGAAATGGAGGCTAGACTGCATCAGTCTGAGACATGTCGACTTGGGGGTGGACGACTGGACACAGAAGTGCTATTATTTTAGTGGTAAAACGAATGCATAAGAATACCCGCTGATTAAAGATGACATAATACTTTTGACTCATTCTGTATTATGTCAAATCCATTATAGTGCCCAAAAACAATTTTGGACTGCAGTCAAAATTGGCTGCTCCACACTATGCGCCACGGTTTGCATTTGTTGGCTACAATCAATATGATTCTATAGGTCCTAAGTGAGGTTGTGGCTTGATGTACATTTTGGAGATCATTGTAAAACTGGAAAACGTATCCCTGATCTGAAACCAGTCTTCCCTGTAGGCCCATAAGGGTTGATTTTGGGACTATAGGGCAGTAAAATCCTCTTAATTCCTCCTCTTCTGGCTCTCATCCTGTCTTCCCTGCAGGCTGTATGTGTCAGCCAAGGCCCGGCTGTGGGGGGAGAGCCCTGTTACCCCCCTCCAGTGGAGCAGACAGGTCCTGGACAGCCCCAGAACAGAGGTGGAGTCGGCCCGCTCACTGTGCCTCAGGTTGGACCAAGGTATGAGGAGGGGTGGAAACTAGGGACCGAAAAGGGTGGATAGATGGATGGCTATATAATAGACCATTGGTTTCTATCAACCTGATGATTCTACTTTACTGTGTGTGTGGGTACATGGAGGTGAGGGGGGAGGCTAGCACTGTGATGCCTTGAGCTCAGTGTGAAACAGGTCCTCAAGTCTCTCAGGACTATGTAACCAGGCAACTCCCGACTATTTTGGACTGAGGTAAAAGTACAGCACCTTGTCAGACAGTCAGTAGCCACACACAACACTGGCTACATTAAACTACGCACACATGACCGGCGCCATTAAGCTACGCACGGTGGTCACGCACAAGCGGAGTCACTCCTGAAAAGACAGCCGTATACCAACCTACAGACCCACACATTCGCACCATGCTTATGACAGTGAGGACATTCATTTCACCTGGCTAGGTGATGGAGATCACATTCTAATTCACAGCATCTACCTGAAGAAGGGTTGCAGTAGAGAGGTGACCGGGTCGAATGAGAGGCCCTGAAGTGAAGGTGTGAGTGGCCAACTTTGGGAATTTAGCGGTAACGTCAGGGTTAATGCCTCTACTCCTGAGACATTCCATGGTGTCTAATGACCACTGAGAATGGACCTTGGGTTCATGTCTGAGAGGAAGCTGTGGTGTGAAACAGTGATGTGACGTCTCCCACGGTCTTCGCTGAAGGTACTGTATTAATACGGCTCTAGTCCTCTAAGCTCTTAATGAGAGGTGAAGCACTGGCCTCAACTGTCTGTGTGCGTCACTTTCAACAACTTAGAGTAAACACACACGTCAGCTTAATTGCATTTCTTTTTACTATTATATATTTGGAAAGTGTCTTTTTGCACATTAAATCCAATTTAACTTGGCGTTCATATTATACACTTGTCATGCAACAGCTTATCGTTGCATCAGTGAAGCTGCCATTTTGTTTATTTAACCAGGCAAGTCAGTTACGAACAATTCTTATGTTCAATGACGGCCGAGGAACAGTGGGTTAACTGGTCTAGGAACAGTGGGTTAACTGGTCTAGGAACAGTGGGTTAGCTGCCTTGTTCAGGGGCAGAACAACACATTGTTATTTCCAATGACGGCCCGAGGAACAGTGGGTTAGCTGGTCTAGGAACAGTGGGTTAACTGGTCTAGGAACAGTGGGTTAGCTGCCTTGTTCAGGGGCAGAACAACACATTTTTACCTTGTCAGCTCTGGGATTCGATCTAGCAACCTTTCGATTACTAGTCCAACGCTCTAACCGCTAGGCTACCTGCCGCCATTTCATCAGTGAAATACAGGTAACCGCCAAAATAAAGGGAACAACAAAATAAAGGGAACAACAACAACGTGTAATACTTATAAAATATACTTTTATCCTTCATACTAGTGTTTCCTTTATTTTGGCAGTTACCTGTATTTTACTACAATATATTGCTGTAAGGATCTACTAGATGCCCGTATATTAATTTCACAGTAGCTGTAACTGCAGGAAAAGCCTTCCACTGCTTTCACACTTGACCTACTATCTGCCTGTTGCTACGTTCACAGGGCCTCCCTCGGCAACCAGAGGGGTAACCATGGTTACCGTGTTTACATGAAAGGCACCTCGCCTCGATGCTGCTAAGTGGTTTATATTCTCAGTGACAGGTATAACATAACCCCACTCTATCTGGTGCAGGGATATATGCAGCTCTGTGTTGAACAGCTCAGTCGAACCACCACACAGAGAGAGAGAGAGATGATTTGCTTTCTCAGCTCTGCAACATTTATTATTCATTCTTCTCTCTCTTTGTTCTTTTGATCCACCACATCTCCTCTAGATAGATTGCTGGGATATTTCCTTAGCGAGTGTTCATTACTGTAGGTCTCCTCTATGAATATATATCAGATGGAGTGTGTGGTCGCTGCTCCGTCCCTGGTTCTGGCCCGTGCTGAATGGGTGTGTTGAGCACTGTGTGTGAGGTTGTGAATGCAGCTTTGTCTCCTGGGCATTGGACAGCAGATGTGTTCCCTGGCTGCTACTGAATAGTGGTTCTGTGACTGTCACAGCAATGTGACACGCTGGGTGTGAGGTAAACAACCGCTTCACACTGCTGACCTCTGTTCCTTGTGAGGGGCCCGGAAAGCACTGACAGCTGTGTGTGTGTTTTGGGGGTGGTCCGATAGAGTATGACATTGCCTTTTCCCCTCCCTCCCTCCCATGCGTAGTCCATAGGTGGCGGGGGGTCTTCTCCAGCCACTCTTCCCCTGCCCTCCCCCTGAGACGTGTAGCTGGAGTGTCCCCCCTCAGTGCCTCGTTCTCCAGGTCCTGCTCCACCCCTCCGCCCGCTGACAGACCTGGTAAATACACACACAGATTACTATGTGACATGGGTACAGATTGCCATAATGTTACCATAATATTACCATATGACATTAGTTGAACTAGAGGTTTTTCAACCTTGCAACCTGATCAGGAGATACTCTTGTCCCTATTGAGCAGAATCGGGGCCATATTGAGCAGAAAAATCCTGGGCCTTGTTGAGCAGAAACTCAACACTCCTGATCAGTTCACCAGGCGAGGAAAACCCCTGGTTCTTAGACATGAGGGTTACTCCATCCATGATTACTTCTTAAACATTTAAAAAATACCAGTCTCTTCATTGGAATAGTTTTATTTTCTCCATTGAAACAACTCTCCATGATTCTCTCTCTCTCCCCCTTATCCTGTCTCTGTCCCCTCCCTTTCTTTCTCCCTCCATCAGCCTCATTCTCCTCACCCCTCCATCCTCTCCTCCACCTGTCCCTGACTCCTGTAGGGAAGGCTGAGAGAATTCCCACATTCCTCCCAGCCAATCACTCAGCCAATCGCAGTAAGCCTCGCTCGCTCCCCCGCTGGCTCACGTTGTCTCAGTCTCTCTGTCATGTCAAGGTTTGCGTCTCAATAGTGTGTTTGAAAGAGCTTCCTCTCCTTGTCTCCTCTCCTTCATTCCTGCTGATGTAAGAGATGTAAGGTGTTTCACCTGTCCATATTTCACCTACTGGCTGTCTTGTCAGATCAGAACAGAGGTGGACACAAGAGGAGAGGAAGCCACTATAGACTATTGAGAGGCCCCAAAGGTCATCATTCATCATTTGTCACTGCAAGAGAAGGAGTGTTTCAGTGTGTGTTCAGTTTCTGCTGCTTCAGGTGTTTGCCATGTGAAGTTCCTCACTATTCCTCACTTGAGTGGAATAGTCCCTCTGGTGATGGAAGCGCCACATGTCACACAGCTAGGTCGAGCCTGTGGGGCCTGGTTGGCGGCCATAATGGAAAATGGCCATTAGGGCTTAGTGGCCATAAACACAATATGGCCTTTTCTAGCTTTGTCTGTGATTTGTGGTGCTTCTGGTGCTTCTATCACCAAAGGCACAATTCCATGACGTGGCCTCCCTACTAACAGTGACTCGGCAATGTTTCTTAAAGGGAGAGTGATGTTTTTTTGCTACCAGTGTGCCTCTATCTAAACTAATCTTGCTTTTCATCTGGTCAGTTTTCTTTGTGTTCATTGTGAATGTAAAATGTCTGCAATGTAATTTGTCTAATCTGACCTCTGAACTGTGTTGTGTGCTGAAGGCCGCAGCCTCCAGCGGTTCCTCCTCAGCCCCCAGTCTTCCATGGACAGTGAGCTCAGTGCCTCAGAGCTGGAGGATGACGCCATCACGCAGGGATACAAACTGCAGGACCTTGTTGACGTCCAGGTCATGGCTCGTCTGCAGGAGGACAGTGAGTCCCTCACCCTTTATTAAAAACTGTTTTGGTGTTGTCACATAGTTGACTATATATTGTTTTACATAGTAAGAGGTGAGTTTTCCCCCCTTTCTATGTAGAAGGGTGGAAAATGCTTTATAAATCAGAACTATTATTATTAACTATTGAGCAGGTGACCTGAAAGGGAATAACTCTAGGCCCCAAGGTTAAAGGTAGGGCCCAGAGTTGTTACTGGTCAGTTCAAGTGGTCTTGGATTCCTGGCCATATTCTTGCCCTTTATTGTTCCCCTCTGTCCTTCTCTCCCTTCTAACACTGTAACATGTGATACAAGACCTCAGGCTTCATCCAGGCTTTATTAACCTTAACCTCAGGCGCAGAAGGTGACGACTGATTGTGTGCGTGTTTGTGTGTTTGTGTGTTTGCGCTTGTCCGTATTTCCCCCTCCTTCAGGTCTTCGTCAGGACTACGCCACCACCTCCATCAACCGCCGCAGCGCCAGCTTCTCCTTCCTCTCCCTTCAGCACAGCGGCGAGGCCGACCTGGAGGAGGAAGAGGATGAGGAAGAGTACGGGCAGCTACCTCCTCCCCAGCCCCGTCTGACCCGTGTGGGACCCACCCTGCAGCGCGGCCTCTCCCACTCCCACACCTTCTCCAGCATACGGGACTGGAGGAGGAGCACAACCAGCCCCTCCACCCCTCAGTACCCCTCCGGAGGATTCTCCTATCAGCCCCCACCCCTGGCCAGCCCCACACTCAGCACTGACACACCCGAACAACAGGGCTTCAGGCCTGGATCAGGTGAGCAGGCCTGGCCCATGCAGGTACTTGGGTTGCGTTCATTAGAGAAAATGAGAGATAAAAAATAAATAAAAAATGTTATGACAAATGTTTTTATTGGACAGTGTTCTCCTGGACTCAACCCTGGCCCTCTGCTTACATTTATGAAATCTCACACTAATAAGAATTCTTGCTTTGCAAGACTCTCCTCGAATGTTGTTTGTTTTTGTGTGTTTATGTTCTATTTTGGGGATCACATTTGGAATGCAGATGGATATGAGTACATTTTTCAAACAAGCCTTTTTGTGTTGTCTTGATGGAACATTTGCATAACAAAGTACAATATTAGTAGGGCTACAAAAGAATTGACACACGACATGATGGCCCCTTTAAGGAAATAGTTATACTAATCTATTTCTAGGTTTGTTTTCAACTTGTCATTGTTTATGTTAAGGAAGGAAGAGGTCATTTTAAGGTCACCCACTCATTAGTTACCACCGTAGGTACTTCCCTAGGCTGTTGACTGTACTGGCAGACTACCAGGGATGTGCTCACTGTAAGCCTCTTGAGACACTGACTGATCCGTAAGCTCTTGGAGGCTATTCTGTTTCTGTTCTGGGAGCTGAACCGGAGAGGGACACTGAATAGAGGGTGGTGAGATTACAGGAGATGTTTCTCTTTGGGGCCTCAACACTGGTGTTCTTCAAGAGAGACTAGTGAGTGGCACTTATTCCTCTTGAAGAGGGCTCTATGTAGAATCTGAGATGATAAAGTCTTCTAGATCTGTGGCCTTGAATTAATACACGAATTTGTGTGTGTGTGTGTGTGTACATTCTATTTAGATAAGCTGCGGAGGAGCATGCCCAATCTGTTCAGGGCTCCCAGTGTGCCTAGCCCACTGAGCCCAGCCAATCACATCGTCTCTCCTTCCACCCTTCGGAACAGTCTGAGCTTTGACTCGTCCAATGGGCTGGCCAGCAGGCTACAGTCCTCCAGTGAGATACCGTCTTCTTCTTTGTTTTAGATCTGACCATACACATACTATAAAACTGCAGGGCTTGATTGACTTTCCAGAATTCATCAAATTGAAAATGATCATTCTAAGTAGGTAGTCCATACATTATACAGTACATCTGAGGAAAGCATGAATATTATATTAATCCATTAATAATCCATTAATCTGTATATGATCTATTGTCAACCCTCTCCCCACTAGTCCCTTCACCCGGTCAGTTGCAGAACAGAGTCCAGAGTGTGGGGAACTTCCAGTCGTTGTCGCGGCAACCCCTCAAAGCCACAGCCTATGTCAGCCCCACTGTGAAAGGGCCAGTTACCATGCCGACCTCCACCAGTCTGCAGTCCCTGAGTGGGATCCCCCTCCCCAGTAAACCAGCTGTGGGGGTTGGGGGCACTCCTACACCCCCCCGGAGCAGCCTGCCCCGCCCGGCCTCCTTTATTGGGACCAGCTCCACCCCTCGAAGCAAGATCGCCCAACCCACACGCAGGTAGGGTACTGTAGGACACTAAGGGGGTGCCAACAAGCTCAAAACTAGGTTCTTGTTGTCTGGGATCGTAATTTCCTATTTTATCTCAATCTGATCTTTTCCCCAGTTTATTGACGCCTCCTAAGAGCTTGTCCACCCTGAGTGCCCTACGAGACGGGAGCTGGAGAGATGGCTGCTACTGAGAGAGGGATGAATGGGGACATGAATGGAGAGATGAGATTTCGGAGAAGAGCTGGCAATGTAGAGAGATCCTGCTGGTTGGGGTCACTCACTGCCACACAAAGTGTTCTTGGGGAATTGAGAAGGCAGGTCAACCAAACTATAGGGAATAGCAACCTTGTGTAGAACGCCCTCATGATTGGGTATGTGAGGTGTGGTCAGCACTCAAAGTCAAACATGCATTCTCCACCTGCCCAATTTGGTCTGTGCCAAGGGGAATCCCCCTGTTGATATGTTTATGCACTAACAAGTTTTAACCACGTTATGGTTACATTAACATACTAAAGAAAGAGCTGCCACTTTATGCTAATTAAGCCACAATTAGTTTTTTTTACTTTGGAATTCTGATTAATAGAAGGTGTATTTTCTCTTAATGGAGAGCACCAAATATGCTGCTAAAAAAAAGTCTAAATCACTCCCTATTGTCTGGGTGTATTTGGTCAAATTTTTACATGGCAATGTATATTTAAAATAAATCTTATATTATTTATTATCTTATGATTAGTGTAGAGACTAAAGTTAACTTTCAGTGTGCATTGTTGGGATGCTGATCGTATTGATGCAATATTCTTCATGATTTATTTATTTTTATTGTGAAGCATATTAACCAAATTAAAGCTAACGTCTGAATCTGTTTACAAAATGTCTCACCAAGACAGGGAAATGACTTCAAGTTGTGTTTTGGACACTTTTTAAACTATCAAGATTCACTGGCATATCTATGAAATATTTGTAATTGTTGCACTGATTGTACAAGTGTGAATTGAAATGTAATTGTTTTTGTTCATTTTATTTGTGATATTGCACTTTTATGGTTAATTATAATGTTGTTGATGAAGAGCACAGGGTAGATGTTTTGTCTTTTGGGACGAAGGATTACTTTTTAAAGATCACTTACGTAGCATTCTCTGTCTGTTAATCATTTTTTCAGTATTTAAAAAAAAAAAAGCAGGTTAGTCTTCATGGCACATCTCTTTCTCAAACATTTTTTACATTTTATTTTTACTGTATTTCATTGAACGAGTGTAGTTGTTTTAACTAAAATTAAAGATTTTCAAATGATAAGTATTATTTGAACCTGATTAATTTGTCTCGAGTTAGTAGGCTACTGGTTATTTTCACAGGTGAAGTTCTTACATTTTTGCTAAATTTGTCAGATTGATTGTATTCAGTTTCTATATCAAACAACATGTAACGCTTTCTGTTTCAAGCCTATCCCAAACTTTAACCCTTACCTTAACAATTCATCGTTAACTCCACATTTGAGGTTAGGCATTAGTCTAAACAGCCTTACACGGAACCCAAACCGTGAGCATGCGCCATTGTGCATACATGTATTTTGTCCCCCCACACCATCACGCAGATTAAAATATCAAAACAAACTCTGAACCAATTATATTAATTTGGGGTCAGGTCAAAAGGCATTAAACATGTATGGCAATATAGCTAGCTAGCTTGCACATGCTAGCTAATTTGTCCTATTTAGCTAGCTTGCTGTTGCTAGTTAATTTGTCCTGGGATATAAACATTGAGTTAAATTACCTGAAATGCACAAGGTCCCCTACTCCGACAATTAAGCCAAACAAAACGGTCAACCGAATCTAGTCATCTCTCCTCCTTCCAGGCTTTTTCATCTTTGAACTTATATGGTGATTAGCATCTAAACTTTCATAGTATTATCACGAAAACCAGCACGGCAACACAGTTCGTCTTTCAATCACCCACGTGGGTATAACCAATGAGGAGATGGCACGTGGGTACCTGCTTCTATAAACCAATGAGGAGGCGGGACTTGCATCTGCGTCAGAAATAGGAATGACTTCTATTTTAGCCCTTGGCAACGCAGACGCTCCTTGGCGCCCGCAAGCAATACTTTAATAACATTGATTTCTAAATTTATTCTGCAACGCTCGTGCACGCGACGTGTCCGCTCTGGTCAGCATGTTACATTTACAAAGTTGACGTTTGAGTAATGAGGATGAACATGTATTTCTGGTGTGAGACTGTGAGCGCAAGTTGCTGCATTACTAGAGTAGCCTACATCGGATAGACTATTCTATTTTGTCAGTTCACAATATTTTAACAGTCAAAGCCACGGGCAGGCATCTTTAGGCCTACTGTGCATTACATGTTCAAGGTTTTAATAAAAATTCCGTTCCCATACCGGGAGTCGAACCCGGGCCGCCTGGGTGAAAACCAGGAATCCTAACCGCTAGACCATATGGGAGATTGGAACACGCAGTAGTAATTTAACACTAAAGTCCAAAGGTAAGCCTATTAGTACTGTAGAGTGGTATTTCCGAACCCTTGAGGACCCCAACAGTACGCTTTTCATTGTAGCCCTGGACAAACACCTCATTCAGCTCATTGAGGGTTTGGTGAATAGTTGAATCAGGTGTGCTTGTCCAGGGTTACAATAAAAATATGTACTGTTGGGGGTGTTCGAGAAGTGATGTAAAGAACATAAGTAAAAATACTTTAAAATACTACTTAAGTAGTTTTTGGGGTATCTGTACTTTACTATTTATATTTTTGACAACTCTTACTTCATTACATTCATAAATAAAATAATGTACTTTCTACTCCATACATTTTCCCTGACACCCAAAAGTACTCGTTACATGTTGAATGCTTAGCAGGACAAGACGATTGTCCAATTCACGCACTTAAAGAGAAAATCATTGGTCATCCCTACTGCATCTGACCTGGCAGACTCACTAAACACAAATGCTTTGTTTGTTGTGATGTTTCGTTCGCGAACGAGTCTTGTAGGTGAACGTTGGGAGCCGGCTCGCATATCAGAAAAGCCGAATCTTTTTTACAAAAAATAAGATATGAATAATCAAAATATTTAAATTAGTAGCATTAATTAATTCAAATAACGAAAAAAAAAGATATATATATGCCTAAATGCTCAAGCGCACACATTCGTTCTGACTGTCTGCTCAGACAAACAGTCTCACCTCTTGTTCCTGTCAATCAGACACGCAGTGTCAACCAATGAACAAAAGATGCGTGAGGGAGGGCCGAGCCAACTCACTCACAGTCACACACGTAGCAGCGGAGGAGAGAGGAAGGATAGCTGTGAAAACAACAGCTGGAAAATGAGTCGGAAGCACAGTAGCATTTTGATGCATTTTAATAATGTAGACAATGTTTGAACACAGTGTAGAATTTGCCAAAAGAAAATCTCATATAAAGCCGGTTCTACGCACAACCTACACCGGCATATGAGACACTGTGCACCCAACCGTGAAGCTAGCTGTAGCGGAGCTTCGAGAAACTAGCGGGCCTGCTAGTGATAGTGGTGGATCCAGCACCTCCACAAGTGGAGATGTATCCACTCAGTCAAGTAGGGCTACTCCGCGACCCCCAGCTACGCAGTCTTCTATGGACCAGCTTATGCCAAAGTAGCAAACAAGGCCAAATTGGACAAATCTGTAGCAAAACAAGGCCAAATTGATATGGCATTGGCTAAAATGATTGCCACCGATTTCCAGCCATTTTCAGTCGTAGAGGACAGAGGTTTTAGAAATTAGAGCAATAGTCTAAATCCAATGTACACAATTCCAAGCAGGAAAACCCTTTCAAAATCACTTATTCCACAACTGTACGAGAGCACACAGGCTTCAGTGCTGGAAAGAGTCCAAAAAGCTACTGCAGTTTGCCTTACCACTCACTGACTGCTGGACATCAAGGGTAACCACTTCTTACATGTCGGTTACATGTCACTTCATTGAAGATTTGATACCCACGGCTTACTAAAGTCATGACAGGGAGACTGCATAGTGGCCACATCCGTTCCCTCTGAGAGGGTCTTATTGAAAACGGGACAAATAATTGCTGAGAAGAAAGTGAGGCAAATTTGATACTTAAGTATATTTGAGCAATTAGACTTACTTTTGATACTTAAGTACATTTAATACCAAATACTTTCAGACTTTTAATCAAGTAGTATTTTAGTGGGTGACTTTCAATTTTACTTGAGACATGTTCTATTAAGGTATCTTTACTTTTACTCAAGTATGACAATATGGTACTTTTTCCACCAATGTATTCAAGGAGCAGGGTGAGGATACACTGCTTATAGAGAACATGTTCAATAATAAAAATGAAAAAAAACAGTTGTTCCCATACCGGGAGTCGAACCCGGGCCGCCTGGGTGAAAACCAGGAATCCTAACCGCTAGACCATATGGGAGATCCTAAGCATTGGAAGGACTATAGACTATTTGTTCCGTCTATACGGGACGGAAGACATATTTAGATGTAATTACATCATTCAATCCATTCTTCTTCTCATATTCCTTATAATAAACTGAGATTAAAACGACACTTTCAAACGACTGTGTTGTCAAAATAAAGCCAATAAAAGCGATAACAGTAGCGAGTACAACTAGTTTTGACCCTCAAAGACATCCGTATATACGTCATAAGAAACGGACGCCGTGTTGTTGATGGTTGAGAAATGTTCAACGTTTTCTGCTTTTGTGTGTAGCTAGCTAGGTTGTTTAACCTTCATTATATTAACGTTATATTGGATCAGAAGACACAATGTGAGTATTTTGTTTCACGTCACACCCATTGCAATTTCGTTTAAGATTGACTAAAACTAACTATGTAACGTTAACGTTATTGGTACCGGAGAGCCAAGTCTGTGACCAAAAGGCATCTGAACAGCTTCTACCCCTAAGCCATAAGACTGCTGAAAAGTTCATTAAATGGCTACCCGGACAATTTACATTGACACCCTTTATTAATCTTCATTTGTTTTACACTGGCTCTATGCACGCTCACAGATACTACACTGACACTCCAGCACACACACTTTCACTGCTGCTACTCTGTTTATTATATATCCTGATTGCATAGTCATTTTACCCCTACCCATATATACATACTGAATTACCTCAACTACCAAGTAAATCAAGCACATTGACTCCGTACAGGTGTTGTGCCGAAAATCCCCTTTCGCGTGAATACAGTCAATTCTTCATTGCTGCGACTTGCTTGCTAGTTGAGATTTCTGCTCTTCACTCCGTTGTCAGTTTAGCCTACATTTCACTGATCTTAGTAACAGAAAGCATTTTTTATTTGTGTCCTTCAAGACAGCTGTCAATGATCACGTTAGGCTGCGTTTCTTTTTTTTATTTTTATGGCGGTTTGATCGCAGGGGAGGCACTAGTAATGTCTGCAGTTGTTCGGTTTGGCTATTTGTTTCAAGTGTATTAGTCTATAAATACATCTCTTTAACCAAAATGTTCATCTCTCCCATGTCTTATTCGACTAGTAGTTGTTCTGAAATGTTTATTGCTTGCCTACATTTTACTCCCTCCTCTGTTTAATATAACACGCATAGATGAATTATTAATTTCGGTTGCCTATCCTGTCGAAGTTTGTTCTATAGAAAGTATTTGATTCAGATATGTGCGACAAAGTATTTTACTCTAGTGACAAAATTAAAGAAATTAGAGAGAGGGAGGGAGGGGAGGGGGGGGGGGGGGATTTCGGGAAAGCCATTTTCTTGCCTGCTGAAATTCTCCCTACTAATTTCCTTAATTTTGTCACTAGAGTCAAATACTTTCTATAGAACAAACTTCACGTCAGGCAACCGAAATTAATAATTCATCCATGTGTGTTATATTAAACAGAGTGAGTAACATGTTACTAAGATCAGTGAAATGTAGGCTAAACTGACAACGGAGTGCCATTGGAGGACAGAGGTTTCATTAAATAGTACCCGCAAAACACCAGTCTCAACTTCAACAGTGAAGTGGCGACTCCAGGATGCTGGCCTTCTAGGCAGAGTTGCAAAGAAAAAGCCATATCTCAGACTGGCCAATAAAAAGAAAAGATTAAGATGGGCAAAAGAACAGACACTGGACAGAGGAACTCTGCCTAGAAGGCCAGCATCCCGGAGTCGCCTCCTCACTGTTGGTGTTGAGACTATTGTTTTGCAGGTACTATTTAATGAAGCTGCCAGTTGAGGACTTGCGAGACGTCTGTTTCTCAAACTAGACACTAATGTACTTGTCCTCTTGCTCAGTTGTGCACCGAGGCCTCCCACTCCTCTTTCTATTCTGGTTAGAGCCAGTTTGCGCTGTTCTGTGAAGGGAGTAGTACACAGCGTTGTACGAGATCTTCAGTTTCTTGGCAATTTCTTGCATGGAATAGCCTTCATTTCTCAGAACAAGAATAGACTGATGAGTTTCAGAAGAAAGTTATTTGTTTCTGGCCATTTGAGCCTGTAATCGAACCCACAAATGCTGATGCTCCAGATACTCAACTAGTCTAAAGAAGGCCAGTTTTATTGCTTCTTTAATCAGAACAACAGTTTTCAGCTGTGCTAACATAATTGCAAAAGGGTTTTCTATGATCATAGCCTTTTAAAATGATAAACTTGGATTAGCTAACACAACATGCCATTGGAACACAGGAGTGATGGTTGCTGATAATGGGCCTCTACGCCTATTTAGATATTCTTAAAAAATCTGCCATTTCCAGCTACAATTGTCATTTACAACATTTACAATGTCTACACTGTATTTCTGATCAATTTGATGTTATAAAAAAGTGATTTTCTTTCAAAAACACACACACACACACACACATATATATATATATATATATATATATATATATATATATAGCACATTTTTTGTGCATTAAAAAAAAACATACATTGTAGACATATGTCGGTTGGGAATTGTCTCATTAATTAGCATTTCACTGTAAAGTCTACACCTGTTGTATAACATGACCAATAACATTTGATTTCGTATTGTTGCATCTATTCATAAGCTAACATAAGCTAGCTAGTTCAGTTTGTACGACCATGGTTGGGTTTTATTCACTGTCCAAATTGCTATTCTGATCAGCTTTCAAACACATGTTTATGAAGTTGTTTATGTTGTTTGTATTACTCAGGTCAGAATATTGGAAGTCCCAGCCGAAGAAATTCTGCCAGTACTGCAAATGCTGGATAGCCGATAATAAACCTGTGAGTGTTGAGTAAATTGTCATGTAATTTGTACCGGTATGTAAAGTGGTGTAATTAGCTGACTAGCTACCCATTCAGGCATGATCATCATGCTAGTTATTCAGTCTCTTTGACTAGGCCCTTCTCATGTTTCTAACGTTGAATGAATGCTTACTTGTTCTTGGTGATGTGTGTCAAAGAGAGTAGTCTGTTATGTTATGACTGCAAGGGGTTGTGGCTGAGGACAAGATTTGATCATGTTTTCACCCCTGTGCTTGTTTGTTTCTCATGCAGAGTGTTGAGTTTCATGAACGAGGGAAGAATCACAAAGAAAATGTTGCTGCCAAAATTGCTGAGGTGAGTTGTCATCATTGTGTTTTGCCTTCAACTTGTGAAACATAGAAAGATGGATGCCTGTTAGTGCCAGGTTTGTAGTTACCATACTGCATAAGAAATACAGAATCCATAAATGTGTCAATCACCTGAGACTATACTGTTTTCTCTCTGGGCTCTATGTAGTCTGCTGATAACACGTTATTACACAGAGGTATCAACAGGGGTCACTGTTGCAAGGGAAACTATTGCTGCTTTGTAAACACAGCTTGGCATGCATAGGCCTAATGCCTGACCTAGGGGTGTATTTCAGCAGAGATAAGGTCCAGATAAGCCACTCTCACCCCATGCTGTCATCTCATTGGTGACTTGACTGATACTCCGGTCCCTCTTCTGTACAGATGCAAAAGAAGAGCATTGACAAGGCGAAGAAGGAGGATCGTCAGTCTAAAGAGTTTGCAACGATGGAGGCGGCTGCACTGAAAGCTTATGAGGAGGATATGAAAAGGTTGGGGATAAAACCATCAGGTAACTTCTTAGTTAAATGTTTTATTGATTTACTAACTTAATAACCTGCCAGTCTGTTTTTATTTGTACCGTCTAATAAGTGTTTAACTTATTACCATTGTTTCTTATAGTTTTTGTATTCTTATATTTTATTATCTCATTGTTGTTGCATTGTCGAGGATGAACCTGTCAAGTAAGCATTTTGTTGGATGATGTACACAACGTGTATACGGTACATACGACTAATGAAACAGGAAGCTTTTAAAAAGTTGTTAGAACACACTCAGTGTAGGTTGTTGTGGATAAGAGAGTCTGCTCAAATGGCTAATATATCAATGTGATTTTGTGTGTTTGCTTAGATTCACCATCTCAAACCAAAGCCCAAACTCCAAGTCCAGTTCCATCTCCATCTCCATCTCAATCTCCATCTCCATCTCAATCTCAATCTCGAAAACAAGAAAAGAAGCGAAAGCCTAGAAAGGAGAGGATGCCCAGAAACGAATCAGAGAACTGGGTGGAGGGAAAGACAGGCGAAGGACTCACATATTACTACAACTCTATGACAGGAGGTAGGCAAGGTTCACACAAGGTGCTTAAAGTAATTGAATTTGGCACTCTGAAATTCAATTACTTGAATACCTTAAAACTCTGAAATGTTCTCAAGTTGGTACTTGGAAATTACTTGAATTAAAATGGGAGAACAGAAAACTATCAAATATGTTAATATGAAAAATATTAGAAAAATATATTGCTCTTACGAATTCATTTCCAGGTACACTACAGAGTTTTATTTCATGTGTTTCGCACTCTGGTTGCCAGGCGAGCTCTCTCATTCTACCCACACTGCCACTCAGCCAGGCAGGTACAGAACCGACTGATTAGGTACTGCCAAACGTCACATCGATAGCTAGTGTGCCTTTTGTGCGTAATAGAACATTTATGGGGTCTGTTATTTCAGCTAATGAAACATGGGACCTACCCATTTTCTATTTTTGTTCGGTATAGTTTACCCACCTTTTTTTTTACCGCGACATCACTGGACCTAACCAACCCACACTGTGTAAGGTGAAATAAATGCATCAGACTTCGACATGTCGAGCATGGTGTAATCGGCCCTGGAGGGGAAAGGCACAACGCTGCATCCTGCGCTGGCGCCAGTTCTACATTGAGACTTTTTCTCTCCAGAGCTTTTTTTGTTGTTGTCCCATTCAAGGGGCGTCTGCGATATTCCACTTTATCAAGCGGCAGCCGTGCTGCTGCTGTTCTGGTTGCCGTTCACGTGCCGTTTTCCTCACACAGCCCACCCGCCCTTCTCCCGACCGGCGACTCTAAAGCTGCCAGTCAGAAGCAAGACGCTTTGTCGTAGCTATTAAGTAGTAGATTCCCAAATGCCCAATAAAATTACAATACTGTCATAAAGCTGGAGTTGATAAGAAATGTGTGTTCACAAGTAGGCATGTTCCAAAACTCTGCTCATCACTACTCAAATGACATCATCAGAACTGATTTACCACTAATGTATGTAGTAAATAAGTAGTGAAACACGTATTATTGAGTAGAGCTTGTAAGGTAGTAATGAGTAGTAAGTACGTTTTTTGTCATGAGGTTTTGGTGAATATACCGTCTGGTGGCGAATAGAAACAATTGCATAATAGGAACTATCACAAATTGGTGGTCCTCGAAGCCCTTGAATTTGGTTTGCAACTCTCCGTACGAACCCGGGGTAGGCTGAAGACCACAACACCTCGGCAGATATCACAGATGTCGGGTTAAAAGTCAGACTGTGACTTTAATAAATCAGTTTTGAACAAACACCTAGGACCATTCACCTTTCTCCTGAAGCATTGTGTTTTTATATCTTTTCAGAATCTCAGTGGGACAAACCATGTGGGTTGCAGGGAAAGAGCACACCCTCTCCACAGCCGGGTCAAACCGAGGTAGACAACTTTTTAAAGTCATTTCTTAATACCTTTCATTTCACCAGGAAGTCTCTTATATGTTGTTACCCATTTGATATGTTTAGAGTCAGTGTAATGTACCGAGGTAATGCATTCAAGTCCTGGTGTGAACACACTTTTTTTTCTGTAGATCTCCTTAGTAGGTAGTGCCTGGATGGAGGCCGTCAGTCCTGATGGATTTACATACTACTACAACACAGAGACTGGAGGTCAGTCTATGAAGACAGGTGATGACAAGAATGATGTTTGACATAATTATGTTTGACATAGTTTTGATGTTTCCCCCACTCTGACAGAGTCCAGCTGGGAAAGACCTGCAGATCTCCCTGCCGGTGGTGAGTCTGGGCCCGGGCCCAGTGGAGAGACAGTGGGCCCCCCAGGGTTAGATGACTCATCTGCCCTGCAGCCAGAACCCCTCTCTGGGGAGGACAGCTCCAACAGTACCAAAGGAGCCGGGGAGAGAGAGGATTCCAAACAGGTACCAAGATTCAGTTCAGGGTGAGACTCAGTTCTCAATACAACCCCATTGGTAGTGAATGGGCACAAACAATAGTAGGCATTAGTTTAGGATTTGAGTCATGATGACTGACGATCAGTTCAATAATCATTTGCTCTCCTCACAAAAAGAATACACCGCCTTCAGACAAGGAGGGGGAGAATAAAGATGGTGAGGATGATGACGGGGGGAAGGGAGACGAAGGGGCCAAAGACACACCGGCAGCTGTGCCTGAGGAGAAAGAGGAGAGGCCTGCTGTTAAGAAGCCCAGAAAGACCAACCCTTACGGAGCCTGGGAGCAGATACAGGAAGTAGAAGAGCCTTAGTAAGAGACTGTTATACTCTCAATGTCTTCATTTGGATTTAACTATGAGATTTTGTTACAGTTTGCCTTAATGAACAGGACCCTGGTGCTGGTCTGTCTCTACTTTAGCCAACTTGTTGTTGTGTGCCTAATTAAATGCTAAACTAATAACTCACCTACTTGCTCTATACCCCACCCACCACCACCCATGTTCTCTCCTCCAGTGAGAAAGTGGACCTGCAACTACCACAGGTGGAAGGTGCAGCTAGCGCCCCCGCCCCCACGGAGCTTCCGCCTGAGCCCAAACCCAAGTTTAGGGAGCGTATCATCACCTCTCTGGGCGACGAGGGTGGCCCCGCGTCGGGAGCCGGGGCCACGTTCAGGAAGAGGAAAGCAGAGAACGGGAAATCCTCCAGGAGCCTGAGGCAACGGGGAGATGATGACTAATACTCCGGCTAACTCAGATATGAACTCTTTTTAAACAGACACAAGGCTTGACAAACTGGGGATGTTGTTGGAGACTGTTGTTATTGTGTAAGGGGACAATTCTAGCAACGTCATATCAATACCTGGATATGCAGGTCAGGTTCCTGTGGGCTACAGAGAACTCGAGTTAGCTACTCACCAAGATGCCATCATTTCAGAATTGTTCAGGTTGAATTTTACCCATCCAACCTTCCAAGTTACATCATATCAGCAGCTTTTGGGGTTGAATAGGACAAGCAGATGTCTGAAACAAGCTGGATCAGTGGCTTTAGCTGTCCTAACTTCCAGTGTTTGTCTTACTCTTTACAATTTCCTTTTTCAATGCCTGATGCCCTCCTGCTTTTTCATTTGAGTTGAATAGCGTACAGCCGTGACGGACAGACTATCATTCCCAGAGGTATTTTCTTATGCGTGTGTGATGTACCCCTGTGATGTCCTTACTGTGGTGGTGGTTATTTTCCACATCACCACCAGTACATGCTCATGCCTGGGTCTCCCAAAACCATCGTAGCACTACGGCCATCTTTTGTCTATTTAGTTTCAATGGAATTAACATCCTAGTGCTACGATGCTTTGGGGAGACCCAGACCTTGACCGTACTCCAGCATGGTTGGAGTATGTGAGAAGGAGAATGCAAAGAGAGTTTTCTACAGTATGATTTGATGAAATATTGTACTTGAATATATTCTGCTGGTGTGGACATTTTCTCAATGCGTCTTCCTTTAGTCCATCAGCCTTTAATAATCAATAGTCTTCCACGGATTTATTTAGCAGACTTCTGTCAGAGAAGCTCCAACATTTCACAGGGGCTCGAGTAGCCTCGAAGGTAATTCAACCCTTCACTGGTGCCAACACATGCTCATTGCTATGGCTGTGTAGGAGAGATACTGATGCCATGGCTGGCCAGCTGCCAGACAGCCTGGGTGCTTGAGATTAGAGCGTGTGTGTTGGGCTGAAACATAGCTCTGACACACCCAATAGGAGCAGGGCTCGTCACCAACTATTTTCAGTCAAGTTTTAGGACTTTATTAAGCTGCTAGGGTGTAATTGGGTTTATGTCTGAGACTGATTAAAGAGCTGGGTTGAGGCCTCCCGGGTGGCGTAGTGGTTAAGGGCGCTGTACTGCAGCGCCAGCTGTGCCATCAGAGTCCCTGGGTTCGCGCCCAGGCTCTGTCGTAACCGGCCGCGACCGGGAGGTCCGTGGGGGCGACGCACAATTGGCCTAGCGTCGTCCGGGTTAGGGAGGGATTGGTCGGGGGGGGATCTCCTTGTCTCATCGCTGGCTCATCCTGGCTGAAGTTGTAGGTGCGAATCCTCTCCGACTGGGAGCGAGTGCCCACCTGGAGAAGGAGTAACATGAATGGCTCTGAGGTGAGTTGGGAGGAGGGGGACAGTAAAGCATTAGGATGGGACTGTGTGTCGGGGATCACCTGCTGTTTGCGTGCCGTAAGTCTCTGCTCCGTCTCTCTGCCCATCATGCTCTGGTAGAGGCGGGCCTTCAGCACGCACAGGGCCGTGTCATGATTCTGCAGCTGAGAGCGGGACGTCTGACACTCTGCCACCGTACCTAGGGTCAGTCAGTAATTCCATTTCAATTCAGTCAATATAAGGAGATCAATTGAGAAGTGCCATTGGTTTTCAATAAAGATATTAAAAAACTTCTTAAAGTGGATTTTCAATACATCTCGCCGAACTGTAAGCTCTTACCTGTTGGCAGGTGTACTATTCGGACAGCACTGTCCGTTGTGTTGACACTTTGACCTCCCGCCCCTCTCGATCTGAACGTATCAACCCGCAGGTCCTTAGGGTCAATGCTGATGTCCAGCTACAAAACAGAATCCCAATGTATTATCGTTCAGACAGGCAGACCGACAGACAGGACAGACCGGTGTACCTCGTTGGGTTGTGGCAGGACGATGACGGTCATGGTTCCTGTGTGAATGCGTTGCATCCTGGAGGACAGGCCCAACTCGGGGATCCTCTGGACCCGGTGTGTCCCTCCCTCATGCTTCAGACGCCACATGGTGCAGTCCACCTGAGTGAATCAAATCAGACCATAAAACACACCAATCAATCATACACAAACACTTTCATCCAGTGACCCATTAAACACAGAGACAGTAGGACAGACAGAAGAGAAGCATTACCATATTCAGCAGGTGTGTAGTTGAAGATCTCAAAGTCCCAGGTCTTGTGGCTGGCAAGGCCTTGGTACATGTCAAACATCTCTCTGGTGAACTGTTGACAGATGTCACCTGGATCCAAACATGTGCACCAGAGAGGGGACATACATTATCATCAGGACCAGGAGTGTAATGGAGAGCCGTTGTCCATGGCCTATGCTGTTCATTGAGTAATTACAGTTCACCGACTCACCTCCTGTTGTCCGCCCTGTTACCACCTCCAGAAGGACATTACTGGTGTCGTGTGGATCACTGGGTACTAGTGTCTGGATCAACTGGGGGAATATGAATTCAGGTTTTCTCATCAAATTCCAGACTGACCAAGGCAGAAATGTAAAATGTTCTGTGTCTAATGTCTGTTCGTACATCTTTTCTCAATGACTCGATTCTTTGGGTGATCTGTGCTTGTTCCTCTTTCAGTAGCTGGACCATTTTGTCGGTCTTCCTCTTTGGAACCGACTGTCTCTGTAAAAGAAGAATATGGATGACTACAACATTTTCAGATATATGACACGTTTCACAGTTAGCACATTGTTATTGAAGCATTGGCGACCTCTTCTGGTCATTGCGGCACGTAGGCGTTACAGACACTTATGAAAGGAAGATACAGAAAGACCACTAGTTAGTTAGCAATTAACAAAATACACAAAACAGAACACAGCTTACTTACTCTGAAGCAGTTTCAACCTCTTCTAGGTCTTTCACGGCATGTTCAGCGCTCTGAAACGCAGTGGCCACTGGTGAAAGTCGCATCTGTCTCTTGTTCAACTCTTTCCTGGCGGGGTCGTGTTTTACAACAGCACCCCTGGTGGTGTTAAAAAGCTATTTCAATTCATCTGTAATCTGATTGGTCCTCAAAGAGGGGGTACTAAACTGAGAAAACCACCTCTTAAAACTTCTATTGGTAATGAGAATACGCTGAAATACAAACATATCTCGGGGAAAGCATAGCGTAACATTGGGTCTGTTTTTATGAAACACAGTGGATATTTAACGTTCAGTATTAAACGGATCTTTATGAAATGGAAAGCAGTCTGCCAAGATTTCAGCAGCTCAGGAGAACAGAAGCAACTTCAAACAGAACTCTTATTGGTACCGTCGTTTTCATGGGATTACTTCAAGTGGTATCAAGTGTTGCTGTTGTACTTCACATGACAGGTCATCTTCAACAGGTAAGGTAATCATAATAATACAAGTCCTAATGCATAGGTCTCTTAGATTGGATTATACCAAGAGTCTCCTCTAAAAATGATCATAAAATCTATGTAATTCTATAGCACAAAATTGTATTTTGTAAGAAAAAAGTTATTGTCATAACAGTTTACAGGTGCTGCAGGAAAACATTGGACAAAAAAAGTGAAATACACTGATTGCCTCAAATACACATTGCACTAAATCTGATCCATTTCAAGTGGTTGCTCTCTCACCACAACATCTATAACACATTACACTTCAAACAGAGGCAAAGTGTTTCATATTGTATGGACGGTTTTACTGGCTATTGCCTCTTATGGCTTACAAAGTAGCCTTGTGTTTTACAAGAGAGCAACAAATCAAATAAAAGTTTATTGGTTTACACAGATTTGCAGATGTTATCGCAGGTGCAGTGAAATGCTTGTGTTTCTAGATCCAACAGTGCAGTGAAATGCTTGTGTTTCTAGATCCAACAGTGCAGTGAAATGCTTGTGTTTCTAGATCCAACAGTGCAGTGAAATGCTTGTGTTTCTAGATCCAACAGTGCAGTGAAATGCTTGTGTTTCTAGATCCAACAGTGCAGTGAAATGCTTGTGTTTCTAGATCCAACAGTGCAGTAATACCAAGCAATACAAAACAATATACACATAATCCATAATGTTCACAAATGCTCTCCATCCAACCTCACTGAGCTCGAGCTGTTTTGCAAGGAGGAATGGGAAAAAAATTCAGTCTCTCGATGTGCAAAACTGATAGAGACATACCCCAAGCGACTTACAGCTGTAATCGCAGCAAAAGGTGGCGCTACAAAGTATTAATTTAAGGGGGCTGAATAATTTTGCACGCCCAATTTTTCAGCTTTTGATTTGTTAAAAAAGTTTGAAATATCCAATAAATGTCGTTCCACTTCATGATTGTGTCCCACTTGTTGATTCTTCACAAAAAAAATACAGTTTTATATCTTTATGTTTGAAGCCTGAAATGTGGCAAAAGGTTGCAAAGTTCAAGGGGGCCGAATACTTTCGCAAGGCACTGTATATAAAGGGTAATATTGAAATGCAAGCTAAAAATGTAATACATTTCAACTCTATATCTGACATGGTGCAGGTGTCTTCTTCTTTATAAAACAGTTTAAGTGACAAGTGGTTAATAACTCTATAAATGCGTCTAACAGCAGTGTATCAATGCCGAATGAGGGATTTGGGCTGCTGTGACCTCTAACCTCTCTTGCTGCTGTCTCTGTTGGCAACTTCAGGTCACCCAGACCGGACCAGCCCTAGTTGAGACTTCGGACAACCTCCAGAGAGGGGAGTCACAGAGGTGCCCAAAAAAACCCAGGGAGGTCACACCATCAGCCCACCTGCCCATTCAGCCTCCCAGTGGGCACATCCAGAGAGACATCCAGAACACAATGATCCACTGGGACCACGCCCATGGACACCTGTCCAAGATCGGGTACCATGACGGAAGGATCCTGGTCCGCGAGGGAGGCCTGTACTACATCTACGCCAAAACCTGCTTCAGGTACTACGACCAGGTAGAGGAGTCACTGTTGGAGTCTGGGTCTCATACTCCAGGGAGAAAAGGGGCTTCAGCAGAGCCTAGCATTCACAGAGAAGATGGGGTCGGGGCTGGTGCCCTTCTTATACAATACGTGTTCCACGAGCGTCACAGTCACAGTGCCCCCCCCAGGCCAGCTGTGCTGATGAAAAGCGGCAGCACCAAGCACTGGCAGAGGGGCCACTACCACATGTGTTGTCAGCAGCAGGGAGGGGCTTTCCCCCTGGGGCCCGGGGACAGTATCTACGTCAGCGTGTCCAACTCCTGGCTGCTGGACCCGGAAGCTGAGGGAAGCTACTTCGGGGCCTTCAGAATCAGCAGATGAAGAATAAGGAAGGAGACTTAATTGATGAATTAGTAACTGATATGTCTTTAATCCTATTCCCAGCTCAGGGCTGTAGATGAGGTGGAATTCTTATCTGTTAGATAGCTGGACTGTCTGCATATGGAATAGATTTTTGTATTTTTATACTGTGAAAACAAACTGAATTTGGCTCACTTTTAATTTAGTTTTATGAAGTTTTCAATATTTATGTATTTTCTGATGTCTCTCGTATTCAATTCTGTGTTCAGTTTTTTGTGTGTTTATAGAACATTCCAATAAAGCCATATACAATTGTAAAAATACAGGAGAGAGATTATAAATGCTCTGTTATTATCACCAATATTGCCATGCTTCAACCCATTTTATAGGAAAACAGGGAGACCATTACGTTTCACCCTGAGACTGTTTACCTCAGCACATCTCTGAAAACTTGACACGGTCTCTCAGGCGTACGAGCGCAGGGCACCTCGATTTTACATGCTTTCTGTGGTTAGAAGGGAATAACTCCAGTTAGTGATGAATGCTGGGAGTGCTGTGTCATGCACATTTAGAGGCCCCCTACTCTCCTTACTCATTCCCTGATTTCACTGACCCCTATAGTCCTGCCCCTCCACCACCTCGCCTCATGTCTCTGAGATAAAATGAAATGAGATACTCTTTTGTTGACGTGTAATGTCATTACTATGCTCAGTTTGCCTTCTTCACGTGAAAATCCATTTGAAAAGTGAAGAGTCGATCTGTCCACTTAGATTAGAACAATTCAACACACACACCATGTTTCCCTTGAAAGCTTTCTTCACTCCCATGTCATTTCCATGTCCCAAGCGTGCATTAACGCCACCTATCTCAGCTCTACAGTTGCACTGTTAAGAGAGTATTAAAGTCGTCCACTGAAGCAAAGACTGTTTCTCATTTGTTTCCAGTCTGGCATATAGCTGGCACCACTCTATAACCTTTCAGGAAATGGGCAACAATAGCACACGAATCAGCTCGGCTATCAATAAAGGTTTCATTTGTAAAACTGCTGATGCAAGCACTCAAATTACTATACTTCAAATCAGTAGAGGCTGCTGAGGGGAGGACAGCTCATAATAATGTCTGGAACGGAGTGAATGGAATGGCGTCAAACACATGGAAACCTCCATGTTCACCTCAAAACACAGGTAGCCCAAATATCAGCAGATGAGATGAATGAAAGGGTATTCATGTAGTTGACCACCCACAGCCAACAACCCCTGTTTTAGAGCTATTGATGGTATTTAAAAGATCAACATTGTATGAAATTAAAAATAAACATAGCTATGTTCTACTGTATCGCCATCCATAACCCCTTCACTGTCTCTTCCTATTTTGAGGAAGGATGGAGTGGACAAAATAATAGCAACAAATAGCAACAGATACTTTTAGTTAATGTTTAGTTGTGTTGACACAATGCAGACTAGGGTAAAAACAGGAACACCTGTGACCTAGTCAAGACCGTCTCTTTGGCACACATGTTTTTGTGCTGATGAGACGCAGGGAATGAGAGACAATGTCAGGGAACCAGACAGGAACCAGGCAGGAAATAGTTGTGGTTTTATTGAGTCACAGATGGAGGGAGGGATTGGAAGGAGGGTGGGATTGGAGGAAGGGAGGGACAGTGGGAGGGAGGGAAGGAGGCAGGCAAAGGGAGCACCGCGTTGAGTCGTACATACAGTTTATCCTGTTGTGTTTATGAGAAACAGACTGAGATAGAGTGAGGAGGGCTCTATTTAATCAGACACACATGAGAATTTCAAACGCAGAAAAAGTGCATAGGATGTAATGGCGCAATAGCCTATAAGATCATGACGTTCACTGCAGCACATCCGTTTTGTTTTCAGAACTGGTTACGGGGCACCGGCACACACCTGTACCTATTATGTACACCGTAAACTTGTCTCAATAAAGCCACAAGACTCAGAAACCACAGCAGCTAATTACTCAGAACTTCAGCATCTGGAGGCAAACATGTTAACAATAATAGCCCAGTGTTTTCCCTATACCTAAGCATTCAACCACAAATGGGGAACTCCAACTGTCATCACGTTCAAACAATTTGCTCTTTTTTAGTGCGCAAACAAACCCAAACAACAAATAAAATATGTACATGCACCAGCACAAATAACAGTCAGGTCCTGTGCTAGTAAATCAACTCTATCGGCTATTGTTTAGCTAACGGTGGGTCCCTCACCCGCCTTCACAGCCAAATCCTACTGGGTCATGGCTTCATGGGCTGCATGGGCCTGGGAAAGAAACCTTGTTTTGTTCATCTGGATGGTCACAATACATTTCCAGTAGGCTGCACAAAAACTGAAAGGACTTGATCCCATCACACACACACGCGCACACAGTTACAGGAAGTGTGCATGGAAGCGTAATGGGGATGTATCAGTACTGGCTTCCTTATATCCTTCCTATATTCTGGTTTTAGTAAGAAAACAAAATGAGTGACTTGAGTACATATCCTGGAGGTCTGCTGTGTGCAATCAAATAGCCTACAGACACATTTTCTCCATAACTGCCTTCTTTTTATATCATAAATGAGATTTATAAAGGTATAGAGATGGAGAGAATGGTCCTTACTTTATTCGCTAACCCTGAAAGACCACTTGTGGACCTAACCAGTAGGCTATGGCCTCACACTGGGAAACATGTAAATACACATAACTGACATGTAAACTGTCTCATACCACCAAAAACCATAGTGACAAGTCCCTGTCATTTATCACATACAAATTATGTATAGAATCAAATCCGGACATTTGGCAATCCATTGTAAAATAAATTTATACAAAAACTAGGGCTACATTTCCTTTAGTTTACTTCACTGACCAATGGATTTTAATAACATCACTATTTATTTCCCTACATTTTGAGTGGGAAGGGCACAAATTAACGTTTCTCCAATATCTGGAAAATGAAGATGAAGATGAAGATGAAGGTGTGTCCGAACTTGTGGTTTCTTTAATGGTTTAATTCTTAACATAAGTATATTGTTTTACTCGGCAAAGGTGAAGTCAGTCAATATGGGGCGTATTGGGGGAATCACACCGGAAACCCCCCACCGGAAACGCCCGCCAGGCCAAGAGAGCGCACGTGCTGAGCTGAGCGCGAAAAACAACTCTGTTTCGCGCTCAACAACAAACGTGTCAACATGGCCAACTCTGCTGGGATGACGGTGGAAAATGGCAAGAAACCATATAGCAAATTCCTTATAAAATGTTGGACTATCTGTATTATCTTGGGATGCTTTGCTAAAACAGCCCAAAGTATGCCTAAAGTTGTTGGGGTTGGGGCTACTAAAGAGCTAACTTTAGTAGGGCTACAACAAGCTAGTTTAGGAAGCTAGCTAGCTTAACTAATAACAAAGCACATTCTTTCCTTAGACGTGACATGGTCCCTTCCATGTATTGCTGTAGAGTCACATGGAGGGCCTGACTTCTCTCTAACACAAGCTTGAGAAGATGTCTCAACAAGGATATGCCCAGATTGTGGCCCTCCAGGAGGAACAACAAGTGCTCAGCTCTCTCCAGTTGAATCTCTCCTTACCTGCTAACACACTGACCAGTAACATTTTAAAACTCCAGGAACACTGTAATTGTTGCTGCTTACATTATATACATTTTCCATGCAACATTAAAATCGGAACATTTGTTTTAACACTCAGTGTAAACAATGTTGTTTTCATCTGCTACCAGGCCATACTATCAGACATTGAGAAGAAAGGCAAAGAAGCTGAAGTGGAGTTAAAATCCAACGTGAGGCAGATTCTCATCCTGGAGGGTGAGATGGAACAACTGCAGCCACAGTTGCAAGACCTGGGCTTGCGTTCCGTCACCGTCTACAACGAAAACACAGAGCTCCGACTGCTGATCGAGGAAGAGGAGGACAACTTTAGCCGCGTGCCGGTTACAACACCTACCGGAACAAGATGGAGGGCCAGCGGACGGCTGTCTTGCAAGCGGAGAGCCAGACGAGGGCTCACAGGGAGCTAGTGGAGAAGAGGGCTCTGGTCAGAGTGCTCACAGAGAGGAGAGAGGAGCTGAGGGCCGACCTGGAGAACCCAGAGGGGAACGCTGTGAAGCAGGCACAGGTCAGAGCAGCTGAGGAACCAGTGTAGATGTTGACAGATTACAGTCATATGTGATACGTTAAAAAACGCAGTTAATTTTGTCCTGTGATCCCTGTCTTCTCCACTTCATCTGTTCGCATGTTGTTATCGTGAATCAGTAATAAAACTGCAATCTCTTGACAGAAAGAGATGGATGACATGAGGGGGCAGATCTCAGCCCGGAGGAAGATGGTGACTGAGAGAAGAGAGCTCATCCTGAAGGAGTTTGAGAGTCACACACTGATCAAGAAGCATATCGAGGTACGGTAGTGAATCCCTGTTGTCTGATGCTCACTTACCCCCTTTTTCCTCTAATCCAACAGAAAATAACTCACTCCAGACAGTTAATGTTAGATAAAGACCCACCATGTACAGTATTCATAATAAGAATAACTATTTATCTGGAACCTTTCGAACATGCAGCTCAAAGTGTTGTACATACAAAAAGGAAAGAAATGCAGAACAATGTCAACAAAAATCAGAAAGTACAATATCGGTTTAAAACCCAAGTGTGTTGTTCTCAGATCCAGAACAGACGGTACGATGCCATCGTGAAGCGTCTCCACTGCCAACTGATGAAGGCCCAGTCCGGCCACAGGCAGTTGTCTGATGATATCTACCACATGGAGAGAGAGATCCAGGACCTCAAGAGACACCTCGAGGTGCCATAAGTTAGCATTCTGGTTCATAAAACTGTACGTTTTGTAGTATGACCTAAGGCTAGGAGTTTTCCCTAACCAAGACATACTTCAGGCCCTAGTGTAGGTCTGTGCATGACAGTTTTGTTGCTGTTCATTTTACATTTTACATTTTTCTCTCTCATAGTTTTTTCAGTGAAAGTGATGAATTGGAAAGCCATTAATTAAACAAAAACATGTTTTTACAGAAAACTGGCTTTCCCTCCCCATTACAAATAACTTGGGTTTCCCCCTGAATTTAGAGATAAAACTGTGACACTCACTGGCCAGCAGAGGGCAATGGTTTCAACCAAGAAACAGCAACTATTCCTGTGTTACTGTATAGAAGACAATAATCACTGACAGTCACTTTGTAGACAAAACAACCTTTATTGGTGTGTTTCTCTCCTGTCTATCATCATCTTGACAAAAACAACAGATCAGAACAGGCGACAAACTCATGAGATGGAGACGTGAAGGAAACCTTTTATACATTAAACCATGGCAGGGATCGCCTTAGCGTAAATGCTGTACATGATAGAACCAACTACCGGCGGATTACACACACTAAGACACGCAACATCAAAGGAACAGAATACTGAGTCATCATCAACGGTTTTAGGGTTGGAGAATAAAGCAAGGACCAAACTTTCCTCTCTCTCTCTGTCTCTCTCTCTCTGTCTCTCTCTCTCTGTCTCTCTCTGTCTCTCTCTCTGTCTCTCTCTCCTCTCTCTCTCTCTCTCTCTGTCACTCTCTCTGTCTCTCTCTCTGTCTCTTTCTCCTCTCTCTCTCTCTCTCTCTCTCTCTCTGTCTCTCTCTCTGTCTCTCTCCTCTCTCTCTCTCTCTCTCTGTCACTCTCTGTCTCTCTCTCTATCTCTGTCTCTCTCTCTCTCTCTCTGTCTCTCTCTCCTCTCTCTCTCTCTAGACCGCAACCTAGACCGCAACACAACAACATGGTTAAAACACTGCCACAACACGACCTCAACAAAACCACAGGGTTAGGATGGATTTACACTGCTTTCTCTTTCCATCTAGCGGTCCCTCTCTGTCTCTGTCTCTCTCTCTCTCTCTCTCTCTCTCTCTCTCTCTCTCTCTCTCTCTGTCTCTCTCTCCTCTCTCTCTCTCTCATGAATATTTGATGGTGCTTTTAAACGGAACAAAAATAAGATGAAACAGGGTAGAAACGTGTCAGTGTTCTTGTTTGTCTGTGTGTGTGTGTGAACACAGTGCCTTCTCATTATGTTCTCCTCCCGACATTAAAGAAGTCTCTTAAAGAAGTCTCGGTCCCGAGACTCTCTTTCTTTCTCTCTCCTTTTCTTTGTTTATTTCTCTCCCCCTCCTTCTCCTCTTCCCTCTGTGGGCTGGGGGTTGCAGCAGTAACTATGTCCATCAGAAGGCTTCTGAGTGTCAGATCCGAATCTGCACTTTGGAAGTCTAATTAAGTGTCCATTTCAAATATAACCATGACATCAGTGGAACCATCTTCAGTTAAATTATATGTGATCATGTAAACATAACAGAAACTGTCAGTTCAGTCCAGATTCACAGTGGTCATGCATGTGTGTGTCCAGCCAACTACCCCCCCCCAACCCATCCATCCATGTTCCTTCAGACACCCCAGGGGGGTTAGGGTTAAGTTTAGACTAGGGGCTCTTCATCCATGAATTAGCCCAGGAGCTGTAAATGCTTGTCCTGGGGACCCACAGTGGTTTTTAATCCAGGACTGAAAGAGAGTTTCTCCCTGAGCGTGTGGGTGTTTGAGGGACAGCCAGCCAGTCCTACAGGCAGTCTTCCAGCAAAGACTGGTCTAGGTCTTGCTCCAGTGGAGGGGGGTCACAGCGATGAGAGGAAGCCCAGTAGCAGTGAGGCCAGGCTGGGCATTAGGGCTGGGGCTAGCAGGGACTTTGGGCTCCAGTCTGCAGCTCCATCAGTCAGAAAGGGCTCTGGAGAGTCAAACCCTGAACTGCCTGGAACAGACAGAGAGAATGACAGCATGACTCAACAGAGAGCGAAAACACTGAAGTCTGAACAGACAGAGAGAAAGAAAACGACAGAAGAGAGGAACAGAGAGGACAGAAAACATCTGAAAGGAGAGATAGGACAGAATAGAACAGAGAGAAAGAGAAGGCCAGAACGATCTGAAAGTGGAGAGAAAATGATAGAAGTATTTGAAAGTAGAGTGAAATAAATATAAACAACCAACTGATTGGAGAGAGAGAACAACAGAATGGAGAGAAAATTACTAAAATAGACAGAAAATAACAGGAATAATAAGAATAAATTGTTGGAGTTCCAGATACAGCAAGAGAGAAAGAGAATGAGAGAAAGAGTGTAGAGGAGAAAGAGAGAGAGGAGACTAATGTCGCCAAGACCTCAGCAGGGGGTTTAAGCAACCTAATTACAGTTTAATACACACACACACACACACAGTCACAGTGATAATTGTAGAGTCTTTAGAAGAAGATGAGGTTTCTATGTCAGTTAGAAAAAAATTGTAATTACAGAGGAGAGGAGTCATGTCTCTATTAGGAAGTACATTTAAAGGAGAGGAGTCATGTCTCTATTAGGAAGTACATTTAAAGGGGAGGAGTCATGTCTCTATTAGGAAGTACATTTAAAGGAGAGGAGTCATGTCTCTATTAGGAAGTACATTTAAAGGAGAGGAGTCATGTCTCTATTAGGAAGTACATTTAAAGGAGAAGAGTCATGTCTCTATTAGGAAGTACATTTAAAGGAGAGGAGTCATGTCTCTATTAGGAAGTACATTTAAAGGAGAGGAGTCATGTCTCTATTAGGAAGTACATTTAAAGGAGAGGAGTCATGTCTCTATTAGGAAGTACATTTAAAGGAGATGAGTCATGTCTCTATTAGGACCTACATTTAAAGGAGAGGAGTCATGTCTCTATTAGGAACTACATTTAAAGGAGAGGAGTCATGTCTCTATTAGGAACTACATTTAAAGGAGAGGAGTCATGTCTCTATTAGGAACTACATTTAAAGGAGAGGAGTCATGTCTCTATTAGGAACTACATTTAAAGGAGATGAGTCATGTCTCTTAGGAACTTCATTTAAAGGAGAGGAGTTATGTCTCTATTAGGAACTACATTTAAAGGAGAGGAGTCATGTCTCTATTAAGAACTACATTTAAAGGAGAGGAGTTTTGTCTCTATTAGGAACTACATTTAAAGGAGAGGAGTTTTGTCTCTATTAGGAACTACATTTAAAGGAGATGAGTCATGTCTCTATTAAGAACTACATTTAAAGGAGAGGAGTTTTGTCTCTATTAGGAACTACATTTAAAGGAGAGGAGTCATGTCTCTATTAAGAACTACATTTAAAGGAGAGGAGTTTTGTCTCTATTAGGAACTACATTTAAAGGAGAGGAGTTTTGTCTCTATTAGGAACTACATTTAAAGGAGATGAGTTATGTCTCTATTAGGAACTACATTTAAAGGAGAGGAGTTATGTCTCTATTAGGAACTACATTTAAAGGAGAGGAGTCATGTCTCTATTAGGAACTACATTTAAAGGAGAGGAGTCATGTCTCTATTAGGAACTACATTTAAAGGAGATGAGTCATGTCTCTATTAGGAACTACATTTAAAGGAGATGAGTCATGTCTCTATTAGGAACTACATTTAAAGGAGAGGAGTCATGTCTCTATTAGGAACTACATTTAAAGGAGAGGAGTCATGTCTCTATTAGGAACTACATTTAAAGGAGAGGAGTTATGTCTCTATTAGGAACTACATTTAAAGGAGAGGAGTTATGTCTCTATTAGGAACTACATTTAAAGGAGAGGAGTCATGTCTCTATTAGGAACTACATTTAAAGGGGAGGAGTGATGTCTCTATTAGGAACTACATTTAAAGGAGAGGAGTCATGTCTCTATTAGGAACTACATTTAAAGGAGAGTCATATCTCTATTAGGAACTACATTTAAAGGAGAGGAGTTATGTCTCTATTAGGAACTACATTTAAAGGAGAGGAGTTATGTCTCTATTAGGAACTACATTTAAAGGAGAGGAGTCATGTCTCTATTAGGAACTACATTTAAAGGAGAGGAGTCATGTCTCTATTAGGAACTACATTTAAAGGAGATGAGTTATGTCTCTATTAGGAACTACATTTAAAGGAGAGGAGTCATGTCTCTATTAGGAAGTACATTTAAAGGAGAGGAGTTCTGTTTCTATTAGGAACTACATTTAAAGGAGAGGAGTTCTGTCTCTATTAGGAACTTGAAGGAGAGGATTTCTGTCTTTCTACTGTCCTGTCTTCTCTTTGTGTGTTTGTGTGTATGTGTGTGTGTGTAGTTAGAGCGTGACTTACCTGGGGGTCTGACATACACCTTCAGCCTCAGACATGGCCTCCCTACATGGTTGGGATGAGGAGATGCTGACAGAGAGAAAGAGGGAGGGAAAGAAAATGAGATGGAGAGTTTGTAGTTTGCTATGTCGATTACGCCACTGTGAATGGGGTTCAGGTTAGACCTGGGTGATCCCACTACATCTGGTGTCCATGAGGTTGAAAGGGAGATACACACAAAGGGACACACACACACACACACACACACACACACACACACACACACACACACAGTGAGAGGATAAGAAGAGCCAAGTCTGACCTCAGAGCAACATCATAAAAATCTGCTACTCAGAGGAAATAACCATGACCCTTCCTCTGCCCTCCCTCCCTCTACCTTTCTCTCGTTCCTCCTCTTCTCTCTCTCCTCGTAGCAGTAGTAATACATATACTAGTAGTTGTACTGTAGCAATAAGAGGAGTAAATCCTAACTTACATTGAAGTAAAAAATTGTACTTTGTCATGCATTCATGTCAAATTTGACTTAAATGGACGTTTCGACTCACCCCATAATATGTTGTTGTTGTACTGCAGTACTACGACATATTTCTCACATTTATAGTAGTAGTACTGTAGTAGTACAAGATATTACACACATTTATAGTAGTAGTACTGTAGTAGTATAATATATTACTCACATTTATAGTAGTATTACTGTAGAAGTACAATATATTACTGTAGTAGTACAAGATATTACAAGATATTACTCACATGTATAGTGGTAGTACTGCAGTAGTATGACATATTTCTCCTATTTATAGTGGTAGTACTGTAGTAGTACAAGATATTACTCAAATTTATAGTAGTAGTACTGTAGTAAAAGATATTGCTCACATATTAGTTATATTTTAGTGTTATGACATATTACGCACAGATATAGTAGTATTCGTGTCCTGGCCTGAACTCGAAGCCCAGGGAGAAAGGCGTAAACAGCTGGAACTTTTCTGAGAAGCGCAGGGGACCGTCAGGACCGGTAGGACGGTTGCACTCCCAGCGTTTGAACCCCCTCATCCTGTGTTGACAGGAGGTGTACCCCTCATGGTTGACCATGAACAGGATATAGCGTTCCATTCGACCGTGAGCCGGAGGGCCGTTGGTGTAGAATGGACAGTAGATGTCGAGGTAGTCATTTATATTGACCGCAACCCTGTAGTCATGGTGGAACCTAGACCGCAACACAACAACATGGTTAAAACACTGCCACAACACAACCTCAACAAAACCACAGGGTTAGGATGGATTTACACTGCTTTCTCTTTCCATCTAGCGGTCCCTCTCTGTCTCTGTCTCTCTCTCTCTCTCTCTCTCTCTCTCTCTCTCTCTCCCTCTCTCTCTCTCTCCTTGCTTCTGTTTCTCCCTCTCTCCCATTCCTCATCTCTATCTCCCACTCCTCATATCTCTCTCCAACTCCCTGTCCTCAACCATCTATATCCTCTCTCCCCTCAAATCTCACCTCTCTCCCCCATCTGTTGTCTGTCTGTAAGCATTAATCAGAGTGCTCAACCACCGTGACCAAGCGGATACACACACACACACACACACACATTACACAAA
The DNA here is from genome assembly GCF_013265735.2 of Oncorhynchus mykiss. Lineage (NCBI taxonomy): Eukaryota > Metazoa > Chordata > Actinopteri > Salmoniformes > Salmonidae > Oncorhynchus > Oncorhynchus mykiss. The sequence goes on from NC_048582.1 coordinate 17,646,423, forward strand.
GATACAAACGCATGCGCACAACTCTTTCTATCTTCTTTCTATTTAATAATGAGGCCAGTGTGACATTGGGCAAAACATTTCTAAATGGTTTGAAACAAGATAAAAAAGGATTTTCATGCTGTTCCACATGTGTACCTCGAGGAACAAAAGGGAATAGATGCAAAGTAGCCCATTACTCCACATATACAACAACACAGGACTAGGACTATACATCCTGTAAGTAGCCCATTACTCCACCTATACAACAACACAGGACTAGGACTATACATCCTGTAAGTAGCCCATTACTCCACCTATAAAACAACACAGGACTAGGACTATACATCCTGTAAGTAGCCCATTAATCCACCTATACAACAACACAGGACTAGGACTATACATCCTGTAAGTAGCCCATTACTCCACCTATACAACAACACAGGACTAGGACTATACATCCTGTAAGTAGCCCATTACTCCACCTATACAACAACACAGGACTAGGACTATACATCCTGTAAGTAGCCCATTACTCCACCTATACAACAACACAGGACTAGGACTATACATCCTTTAAGTAGCCCATTACTCCACCTATACAACAACACAGGACTAGGACTATACATCCTGTAAGTAGCCCATTACTCCACCTATACAACAACACAGGACTAGGACTATACATCCTGTAAGTAGCCCATTACTCCACCTATACAACAACACAGGACTAGGACTATACATCCTTTAAGTAGCCCATTACTCCACCTATACAACAACACAGGACTAGGACTATACATCCTGTAAGTAGCCCATTACTCCACCTATACAACAACACAGGACTAGGACTATACATCCTGTAAGTAGCCCATTACTCTACCTATACAACAACACAGGACTAGGACTATACATCCTGTAAGTAGCCCATTACTCCACCTATACAACAACACAGGACTAGGACTATATATCCTGTAAGTAGCCCATTACTCCACCTATACAACAACACAGGACTAGGACTATACATCCTGTAAGTAGCCCATTACTCTACCTATACAACAACACAGGACTAGGACTATACATCCTTTAAGTAGCCCATTACTCCACCTATACAACAACACAGGACTAGGACTAAACATCCTGTAAGTAGCCCATTACTCCACCTATACAACAACACAGGACTAGGACTATACATCCTTTAAGTAGGGTTCATACAGGCAAAGTATCCCATTACTCCACCTATAAAACAACACAGGACTAGGACTATACATCCTTTAAGTAGCCCATTACTCCACCTATACAACAACACAGGACTAGGACTATACATCCTGTAAGTAGCCCATTACTCCACCTATACAACAACACAGGACTAGGACTATACATCCTGTAAGTAGCCCATTACTCCACCTATACAACAACACAGGACTAGGACTATACATCCTGTAAGTAGCCCATTACTCCACCTATACAACAACACAGGACTAGGACTATACATCCTGTAAGTAGCCCATTACTCCACCTATACAACAACACAGGACTAGGACTATACATCCTGTAAGTAGCCCATTACTCCACCTATACAACAACACAGGACTAGGACTATACATCCTGTAAGTAGCCCATTACTCCACCTATACAACAACACAGGACTAGGACTATACATCCTGTAAGTAGCTCATTACTCCACCTATACAACAACACAGGACTAGGACTATACATCCTGTAAGTAGCCCATTACTCCACCTATAAACAACACAGGACTAGGACTATACATCCTTTAAGTAGCCCATTACTCCACCTATACAACAACACAGGACTAGGACTATACATCCTGTAAGTAGCCCATTACTCCACCTATACAACAACACAGGGCTAGGACTATACATCCTGTAAGTAGCCCATTACTCCACCTATACAACAACACAGGACTAGGACTATACATCCTGTAAGTAGCCCATTACTCCACCTATAAACAACACAGGACTAGGACTATACATCCTTTAAGTAGCCCATTACTCCACCTATAAACAACACAGGACTAGGACTATACATCCTGTAAGTAGCCCATTACTCCACCTATACAACAACACAGGACTAGGACTATACATCCTGTAAGTAGCCCATTACTCCACCTATACAACAACACAGGACTAGGACTATACATCCTTTAAGTAGCCCATTACTCCACCTATACAACAACACAGGACTAGGACTATACATCCTGTAAGTAGCCCATTACTCCACCTATAAACAACACAGGACTAGGACTATACATCCTGTAAGTAGCCCATTACTCTACCTATACAACAACACAGGACTAGGACTATACATCCTGTAAGTAGCCCATTACTCCACCTATACAACAACACAGGACTAGGACTATACATCCTGTAAGTAGCCCATTACTCCACCTATACAACAACACAGGACTAGGACTATACATCCTTTAAGTAGCCCATTACTCCACCTATACAACAACACAGGACTAGGACTATACATCCTTTAAGTAGCCCATTACTCCACCTATACAACAACACAGGACTAGGACTATACATCCTGTAAGTAGCCCATTACTCTACCTATACAACAACACAGGACTAGGACTATACATCCTTTAAGTAGCCCATTACTCCACCTATACAACAACACAGGACTAGGACTATACATCCTGTAAGTAGCCCATTACTCCACCTATACAACAACACAGGACTAGGACTATACATCCTTTAAGTAGGGTTCATACAGGCAAAGTATCCCATTACTCCACCTATAAAACAACACAGGACTAGGACTATACATCCTTTAAGTAGCCCATTACTCCACCTATACAACAACACAGGACTAGGACTATACATCCTGTAAGTAGCCCATTACTCCACCTATACAACAACACAGGACTAGGACTATACATCCTGTAAGTAGCCCATTACTCCACCTATACAACAACACAGGACTAGGACTATACATCCTGTAAGTAGCCCATTACTCCACCTATACAACAACACAGGACTAGGACTATACATCCTGTAAGTAGCCCATTACTCCACCTATACAACAACACAGGACTAGGACTATACATCCTGTAAGTAGCCCATTACTCCACCTATACAACAACACAGGACTAGGACTATACATCCTGTAAGTAGCCCATTACTCCACCTATACAACAACACAGGACTAGGACTATACATCCTGTAAGTAGCTCATTACTCCACCTATACAACAACACAGGACTAGGACTATACATCCTGTAAGTAGCCCATTACTCCACCTATAAACAACACAGGACTAGGACTATACATCCTTTAAGTAGCCCATTACTCCACCTATACAACAACACAGGACTAGGACTATACATCCTGTAAGTAGCCCATTACTCCACCTATAAACAACACAGGACTAGGACTATACATCCTTTAAGTAGCCCATTACTCCACCTATAAACAACACAGGACTAGGACTATACATCCTGTAAGTAGCCCATTACTCCACCTATACAACAACACAGGACTAGGACTATACATCCTGTAAGTAGCCCATTACTCCACCTATACAACAACACAGGACTAGGACTATACATCCTTTAAGTAGCCCATTACTCCACCTATACAACAACACAGGACTAGGACTATACATCCTGTAAGTAGCCCATTACTCCACCTATAAACAACACAGGACTAGGACTATACATCCTGTAAGTAGCCCATTACTCTACCTATACAACAACACAGGACTAGGACTATACATCCTGTAAGTAGCCCATTACTCCACCTATACAACAACACAGGACTAGGACTATACATCCTGTAAGTAGCCCATTACTCCACCTATACAACAACACAGGACTAGGACTATACATCCTTTAAGTAGCCCATTACTCCACCTATACAACAACACAGGACTAGGACTATACATCCTGTAAGTAGCCCATTACTCTACCTATACAACAACACAGGACTAGGACTATACATCCTTTAAGTAGCCCATTACTCCACCTATACAACAACACAGGACTAGGACTATACATCCTGTAAGTAGCCCATTACTCCACCTATAAACAACACAGGACTAGGACTATACATCCTGTAAGTAGCCCATTACTCCACCTATACAACAACACAGGACTAGGACTATACATCCTGTAAGTAGCCCATTACTCCACCTATACAACAACACAGGACTAGGACTATACATCCTTTAAGTAGCCCATTACTCCACCTATACAACAACACAGGACTAGGACTATACATCCTTTAAGTAGCCCATTACTCCACCTATACAACAACACAGGACTAGGACTATACATCCTGTAAGTAGCCCATTACTCTACCTATACAACAACACAGGACTAGGACTATACATCCTTTAAGTAGCCCATTACTCCACCTATACAACAACACAGGACTAGGACTATACATCCTGTAAGTAGCCCATTACTCCACCTATACAACAACACAGGACTAGGACTATACATCCTTTAAGTAGGGTTCATACAGGCAAAGTATCCCATTACTCCACCTATAAAACAACACAGGACTAGGACTATACATCCTTTAAGTAGCCCATTACTCCACCTATACAACAACACAGGACTAGGACTATACATCCTTTAAGTAGCCCATTACTCCACCTATACAACAACACAGGACTAGGACTATACATCCTGTAAGTAGCCCATTACTCCACCTGTACAACAACACAGGACTAGGACTATACATCCTGTAAGTAGCCCATTACTCCACCTATACAACAACACAGGACTAGGACTATACATCCTGTAAGTAGCCCATTACTCCACCTATACAACAACACAGGACTAGGACTATACATCCTGTAAGTAGCCCATTACTCCACCTATACAACAACACAGGACTAGGACTATACATCCTGTAAGTAGCCCATTACTCCACCTATACAACAACACAGGACTAGGACTATACATCCTGTAAGTAGCCCATTACTCCACCTATACAACAACACAGGACTAGGACTATACATCCTGTAAGTAGCTCATTACTCCACCTATACAACAACACAGGACTAGGACTATACATCCTGTAAGTAGCCCATTACTCCACCTATAAACAACACAGGACTAGGACTATACATCCTTTAAGTAGCCCATTACTCCACCTATACAACAACACAGGACTAGGACTATACATCCTGTAAGTAGCCCATTACTCCACCTATACAACAACACAGGGCTAGGACTATACATCCTGTAAGTAGCCCATTACTCCACCTATACAACAACACAGGACTAGGACTATACATCCTGTAAGTAGCCCATTACTCCACCTATAAACAACACAGGACTAGGACTATACATCCTTTAAGTAGCCCATTACTCCACCTATAAACAACACAGGACTAGGACTATACATCCTGTAAGTAGCCCATTACTCCACCTATACAACAACACAGGACTAGGACTATACATCCTGTAAGTAGCCCATTACTCCACCTATACAACAACACAGGACTAGGACTATACATCCTTTAAGTAGCCCATTACTCCACCTATACAACAACACAGGACTAGGACTATACATCCTGTAAGTAGCCCATTACTCCACCTATAAACAACACAGGACTAGGACTATACATCCTGTAAGTAGCCCATTACTCTACCTATACAACAACACAGGACTAGGACTATACATCCTGTAAGTAGCCCATTACTCCACCTATACAACAACACAGGACTAGGACTATACATCCTGTAAGTAGCCCATTACTCCACCTATACAACAACACAGGACTAGGACTATACATCCTTTAAGTAGCCCATTACTCCACCTATACAACAACACAGGACTAGGACTATACATCCTTTAAGTAGCCCATTACTCCACCTATACAACAACACAGGACTAGGACTATACATCCTTTAAGTAGCCCATTACTCCACCTATACAACAACACAGGACTAGGACTATACATCCTTTAAGTAGGGTTCATACAGACAAGACTAATTCAAGGACGTTCAGGGACGCTTTCAAGCACTATTGTCCTTTTCAAGGATCTCAACAATGTTAAATAATTGTATCATTTATGTAATTGTACATGTAGGGTCTAATATAGAACCCCCATCCACCCAAATAGCATGCAAAAAGTGCAAAAGAAAAAGTAGGTCATTCATTACCACTTTAAGAAAAATGTTTTTTTTTTAGGCCTTGATATTCTAATTATTATTATTACGTTCTAAAAGATGTGAGAGTAATGTGGACATTGCCTGACTAAATAGATTGGATGCATACATGGCGATTTTTCATTAGATGTTGTCATCCTCATAACAACCGCACGTGATTTTATGGCAACATAGTTGGGTCAGGAATCAAACGAAAGTGGCAAAAAAGAAACATAAAAAATCAAATCACAGATAATTATATGGGAGCAGGAGAACTTATAAATTGGCAACAATAATTAGAAGGAATTTTCAAGCACCAAATTGAGGAAATGTCAGGTTTTCAACACACGGTAGGCATATTCTAGTACTTGAATTTCTGAGCTCCAAATTCATGTTCATGTGGGCTACTTCAAGCCCCTTGTCGTTTAAAATGGCAGGTGTAACATGGAAAATAAAATGGATTTGTCATGTTACTTCATTACCAGATCATGTTGTGAATAAGCTCACTAGGCTATGTAATTTGTCGTCATTATATCCAGAATAATTCATAGGAAGAGTGTTGGGTGTTGTGCAATAGTCTATTTTACACAATTGCACACAGCTAGACTCAGGAATGAGACACCAAAATATTCTGGACATACAGTACCAGTCAAAGGTTTGGACAGGTTTGGACACCTACTCATTGGACACCTACTCACTGGACACCTACTCATTGGACACCTACTCATTGGACACCTACTCATTGGACACCTACTCATTGGACACCTACTCAAATAAAAGGGGTTTTATTTTATTTTGACTATTTTCTACATTGTAGAATAATAGTAGTGAAGACATCAAAACTATGAAACAACACACATGGAATCATGTAGTAACCCAAAAAGTGTTAAACGAATCAAAATATATTTTATATTTGAGATTCTTCAAAGTAGTCAACCTTTGCCTTGATGACAGCTTTGCAAGCTCTTGGCCTTGTAGTGTATGATCCCCCCTTATACTGTATCTTAATGTAATGACATGAAAAAAATGTGGCTGATTATTATCAATGACTTGTTAACAAGTTGTCCAGTATAAACACACACAGACATCAAGCGACGCCCATAGTGTAGCAGCTCTGTTCCACTCTTTCCGTTTTCAACCTTGAGAATGAAAACCAATAGTAAAATGGGAAGATCTACACACATAGCTGGCCGGTCAAAAAAAATGCAACTCTCTAGCCTCATTGGGTTTCAAATAATCATACTTTTATTTTGTTGATTTACTACCATTTATGTTCTTGACATTGCGAGATATTAACTGGTGGAGATGTAGCAGTAATCTGAATAAGGGATGGATTCAATCCAGTCGTGCATTACAGGCACATTGCTCAATTGGAAATGA
>NC_048582.1:17658905-17723905 GCF_013265735.2 Oncorhynchus mykiss
CTCTTCCCTCCATCTCCTTCTCTTTCTCCTTCTCTTCCCTCCATCTCCTCTTTCTTCTTCTCTTTCCTCCTCTTCTCTTCTCTTCCCTCCATCTCCTTCTCTTCCCTCCATCTCCTTCTCTTTCTCCTTCTCTTCCCTCCATCTCCTTCTCTTTCCTCCTCTTCTCTTCTCTTCCCTCCATCTCCTTCTCTTTCTCCTTCTCTTCCCTCCATCCCCTTCTCTTTCTCCTTCTCTTCCCTCCATCTCCTTCTCTTTCCTCCTCTTCTCTTCTCTTCCCTCCATCTCCTTCTCTTTCTCCTTCTCTTCCCTCCATCTCCTTCTCTTTCCTCCTCTTCTCTTCTCTTCCCTCCATCTCCTTCTCTTTCTCCTTCTCTTCCCTCCATCCCCTTCTCTTTCTCCTTCTCTTCCCTCCATCCCCTTCTCTTTCTCCTTCTCTTCCCTCCATCTCCTTCTCTTCCCCCCATCTCCTTCTCTTTCTCCTTCTCTTCCCTCCATCTCCTTCTCTTTCTCCTTCTCTTCCCTCCATCTCCTTCTCTTTCTCCTTCTCTTCCCCCCATTTCCTTCCCTTTCCTCCTTCTCTTCCCTCCATCTCCTTATCGTCCCTCCATGTCCTTCTCTGCCCTCCATTTCTTTCACATTTCGCCATCTTCTGTTGACTTTTTCTTACTAGTTGTCCTTCCTCTTCTCTAAACAGTTCCTTTTCACAATCTCTCACTCCATCCCTCAGTAAAAAGATCAAACAGGCTGTTTGCTCTCTCCCCCCTCTCTTTCTCTCTCTTTCTGGCAGGATGACAGCTCTCACTCGTCCCAGGGCAGGCCCTTATGTAAACAGCCCCATCGCACTCAGGCTGTATGTGTGTGTGTGTGTGTGTGTGTGTAAACCCTCTCATTACCATATCAAAGCCTGTGATCGCTCCTCTCCTCCCAGTGTTAGAGTGGCATATTAATAGTTGTGTAGGTTAAACTTCCAGATAAAGCAGGCTGATGAAGGTTAGTTCTCTCTGTTTTAAACAGTTCACTTACTTGCATTTCCCTTCGGGGTGTGTGTGTGTGTGTGTGTGTGTGTGTGTGTGTGTGTGTGTGTGTGTGTGTGTGTGTGTGTGTGTGTGTGTGTGTGTGTGTGTGTGTGTGTGTGTGTGTGTGTGTGTGTGTGTGTGTGTGTGTGTGTGTGTGTGTGTTTGTCGATTGAAGAATATGATACAGGACTGGGCTTTGATTGGCTGACAGATTTGATTGGCTGACAGATTTGTCTTTTGATTGGTCCTACCCCGAGGCTCTCAGATGACCTTCAGCAACTTTCTCAACTTTCTTCTCTCATCCACCACTTCTCTCCTCTCACATCCCTCTACACTCTCCTCTCATATCCCTCTACACTCTCCTCTCATATCCCTCTACACTTCCCTCTCATATCCCTCTACACTCTCCTCTCATTTCCCTCTACACTCTCCTCTCACATCCCTCTACACTCTCCTCTCACATCCCTCTATACTCTCCTCTCACATCCCTCTATACTCTCCTCTCACATCCCTCTACACTCTCCTCTCATATCCCTCTATACTCTCCTCTCATATCCCTCTATACTCTCCTCTCATATCCCTCTATACTCTCCACTCATATCCCTCTACACTCTCCTCTCATATCCCTCTATACTCTCCTCTCATATCCCTCTATACTCTCCACTCATATCCCTCTACACTCTCCTCTAATATCCCTCTATACTCTCCTGTCACATCCCTCTATACTCTCCTCTCACATCCCTCTATACTCTCCTCTCACATCCCTCTACACTCTCCTCTCATATCCCTCTATACTCTCCTCTCATATCCCTCTATACTCTCCTCTCACATCCCTCTACACTCTCCTCTCATATCCCTCTATACTCTCCTCTCACATCCCTCTACACTCTCCTCTCACATCCCTCTATACTCTCCACTCATATCCCTCTACACTCTCCTCTAATATCCCTCTATACTCTCCTGTCACATCCCTCTATACTCTCCTCTCATATCCCTCTATACTCTCCTCGCATATCCCTCTATACCCTCCTCTCACATCCCTCTATACTCTCCTCTCATATCTCTCTATACTCTCCTCTCACATCCCTCTACACTCTCCTCTCATATCCCTCTAAACTCTCCTCTCACATCCCTCTATACTCTCCTCTCATATCCCTCTACACTCTCCTCTTTTATCCCTCTACACTCTCCACTCATATCCCTCTATACTCTCCTCTCATATCCCTCTATACTCTCCTCTCACATCCCTCTATACTCTCCTCTCACATCCCTCTATACTCTCCTCTCATATCCCTCTACACTCTCCTCTTTTATCCCTCTACACTCTCCTCTCACATCCCTCTACACTCTCCTCTCACATCCCTCTACACTCTCCTCTCACATCCCTCTACACTCTCCTTTCATATCCCTCTACACTCTCCTCTTTTATCCCTCTACACTCTCCTCTTTTATCCCTCTATACTCTCCTCTTTTATCCCTCTATACTCTCCTTTCATATCCCTCTACACTCTCCTTTCATATCCCTCTACACTCTCCTCTCACATCCCTCTATACTCTCCTCTCACATCCCTCTAAACTCTCCTCTCATATCTCTCTATACTCTCCTCTCACATCCCTCTATACTCTCCTCTCATATCCCTCTACACTCTCCTCTCACATCCCTCTATACTCTCCTCTCACATCCCTCTATACTCTCCTCTCATATCCCTCTACACTCTCCTCTCATATCCCTCTACACTCTCCTCTTTTATCCCTCTACACTCTCCTCTCACATCCCTCTATACTCTCCTCTCACATCCCTCTACACTCTCCTCTCACATCCCTCTACACTCTCCTCTCACATCCCTCTACACTCTCCTCTTTTATCCCTCTCTCCTCTCGGGACTAGTTTTGTACGGTACTACCCCTCCCGGTATGAGAGGGTTGGGGAAGCTTATTGAAATAAATTGACTTAAAGTATGTAACTGCTCCAGTGATTTTGATGAAATTGAATAATTGAATCTCCCAGTAGATGCTTCACATTTGTCTGATTGACTGATGACTAACTAACTGATTAACCAACTGACATAAACATAAGAGTTTTCCCCTCATTCCTGCCCCACCCTTCTCTCTCTCTCCCTCCATCCCTCTCTCCACCCACCCATCCTCATGTGTGTCCACTGTAGTAGCCTGACTTAATCACTCAAAGCTGGAAAACACTTAGAGGCTCTTCACTAAATCCATATCGAACACACATCCATATCAAAATGAGGTTATATCTGCGGGCAGTTTGCCACATCTTTGATCAATAATATCATTTCTGTTTTATTAATAACTCCAAACACTGACATGCCCCGTAAGCACTTTACCAGAAAACAAGCAACCATAACCCCCTTCTGCCCCCAACCCTTTACCAGACAATCACCACCCCAACCCTTTACCAGACAACCACCACCCCAACCCTTTACCAGACAACCACCAACACAACCCTTTACCAGACAATCACCACCCCAACCCTTTACCAGACAATCACCACCCCAACCCTTTACCAGACAATCACCACCCCAACCCTTTACCAGACAACCACCACCCCAACCCTTTACCAGACAATCACCACCCCAACCCTTTACCAGACAATCACCACCCCAACCCTTTACCAGACAATCACCACCCCAACCCTTTACCAGACAACCACCACCCCAACCCTTTACCAGACAATCACCACCCCAACCCTTTACCAGACAACCACCAACACAACCCTTTACCAGACAATCACCACCCCAGCCCTTTACCAGACAATCACCACCCCAACCCTTTACCAGACAACCACCAACACAACCCTTTACCAGACAATCACCACCCCAACCCTTTACCAGACAATCACCACCCCAACCCTTTACCAGACAACCACCAACACAACCCTTTACCAGACAATCACCACCCCAGCCCTTTACCAGACAATCACCACCCCAACCCTTTACCAGACAATCACCACCCCAGCCCTTTACCAGACAATCACCACCCCAGCCCTTTACCAGACAATCACCACCCCAACCCTTTACCAGACAATCACCACCCCAGCCCTTTACCAGACAACCACCAACACAACCCTTTACCAGACAATCACCACCCCAACCCTTTACCAGACAACCACCACCCCAACCCTTTACCAGACAACCACCACCCCAGCCCTTTACCAGACAATCACCACCCCAACCCTTTACCAGACAATCACCACCCCAACCCTTTACCAGACAACCACCACCCCAACCCTTTACCAGACAATCACCACCCCAACCCTTTACCAGACAATCACCACCCCAACCCTTTACCAGACAACCACCACCCCAACCCTTTACCAGACAATCACCACCCCAACCCTTTACCAGACAACCACCAACACAACCCTTTACCAGACAATCACCACCCCAACCCTTTACCAGACAATCACCACCCCAACCCTTTACCAGACAATCACCACCCCAGCCCTTTACCAGACAACCACCACCCCAACCCTTTACCAGACAATCACCACCCCAACCCTTTACCAGACAATCACCACCCCAGCCCTTTACCAGACAACCACCACCCCAACCCTTTACCAGACAACCACCACCCCAACCCTTTACCAGACAATCACCACCCCAACCCTTTACCAGACAACCACCACCTATAGAGGATTCTCTAACCAGAATCTATAGAGGATTCTCTAACCAGACAACCAGCATCTATAGCGGATTCTCTAACCAGACAACCAGCATCTATAGAGGATTCTCTAACCAGACAACCAGCATCTATAGAGGATTCTCTAACCAGACAACCAGCATCTATAGAGGATTCTCTAACCAGGCAACCAGCATCTATAGAGGATTATCTAACAAGACAACCAGCATCTATAGAAGATTCTCTAACAAGACAACCAGCATCTATAGAGGATTATCTAACCAGACAACCAGCATCTATAGAGGATTCTCTAACCAGACAACCAACATCTATAGAGGATTCTCTAACCAGACAACCAGCATCTATAGAGGATTCTCTAACCAGACAACCAGCATCTATAGAGGATTCTCTAACCAGACAACCAGCATCTATAGAGGATTCTCTAACCAGACAACCAGCATCTATAGAGGATTCTCTAACAAGACAACCAGCATCTATAGAGGATTCTCTAACAAGACAACCAGCATCTATAGAGGATTCTCTAACCAGACAACCAGCATCTATAGAGGATTCTCTAACCAGACAACCAACATCTATAGAGGATTCTCTAACCAGACAACCAGCATCTATAGAGGATTCTCTAACCAGACAACCAGCATCTATAGAGGATTCTCTAACCAGACAACCAACATCTATAGAGGATTCTCTAACCAGACAACCAGCATCTATGGAGGATTCTCTAACCAGACAACCAACATCTATAGAGGATTCTCTAACCAGACATCCAGCATCTATAGAGGATTCTCTAACCAGGCAACCAGCATCTATAGAGGATTCTCTAACCAGACAACCAGCATCTATAGAGGATTCTCTAACCAGACAACCAACATCTATAGAGGATTCTCTAACCAGACAACCAACATCTATAGAGGATTCTCTAACCAGACAACCAGCATCTATAGAGGATTCTCTAACCAGACAACCAGCATCTATAGAGGATTCTCTAACCAGACAACCAGCATCTATAGAGGATTCTCTAACCAGACAACCAGCATCTATAGAGGATTCTCTAACCAGACAACCAGCATCTATAGAGGATTCTCTAACCAGACAACCAACATCTATAGAGGATTCTCTAACCAGACAACCAGCATCTATAGAGGATCTCTAACCAGACAACCAGCATTCTTTCTAACCCATTTGTCTGTCTCACTGTATAAACTTCCTCTTTTTCTCTTCAAATGATTTAACACATTTCTACTTTTAACCCTCTTATGTCTCTCAGCTCTCTCTACTGAAATGTCGTCTTGAGGATTAATAAAGTATGAACCTATCAGCCTATACATTTGAAAGTCTAAGTGATTTGACGGTAGTTGAGAGAAAGCATTTGGCTAATAACACTTTTATCAATGTCTACGTACAAAACATAGAAATAATTTCTAAATAATTTGACACTCTTGTAGTGTAGATGGATCATTAATACATTATTATTTATATAAAAAATATAAAGTATAAATGATTTGTAGAGTACAGGGTTACAGCTGAGGTTGGGGGGGGGGGGTAGAGCTAGGCTTAGAGACAGATGTGGAAGCATTACAGGAGATGTTCTTCTTCACAGCTGAAACATGTTAAAGCTGAATAGTACATTTGCGAAATAGCACAGTGCACGCATGCACGCACACACACACCTGAATGAGGATGGCAGAGAGAACATGAATTATACATCCAGTCAGTCTCTCTGAATTAGTGAGAAAGTAGGAGGGAGAAATTGTGCCTCATCACCTCCTCAAGACTAATAAAGACAGCAGTGTGTGTGTGTGGGGGGGGGTGGTAATTCCCTCTCTCCCCAACCAGAGAGAAAACAGCCTTTGAACTCTGAACCAATGAGGAGATATTGCTGGGAGCTTTTTCTCACCAGCTGTGGCACACACACACACACACATCTCTGAAAACCTCTCTTTCTCAGACAGACAGACAAGTATTTTCTCTCCAATTGTGTTTCTCTCACAGATGTAGACAGCAAGAAAAACTTCAGAATAATAAGCTATCACAATCCCTTTCCAAAACACACACACACACACACACACACACACACACACACACACACACACACACACACACACACACACACACACACACACACACACACACACACACACACACACACACACACACACACACACACACACACACACACACACACACACACACACACACACACACACACACACACAAACTAATGCTTAAAGTTAGTGGTTGGTCACCATGAGTAAACACACCCAAAGCGTGGATTACAGTCTGTCCTTCTCCATAGGACCTCTTTCAGGGTAAGGAAACTAATAAGGCATTTAATCATTTGGGTGAACTATCCCTTTAAGAAGCCCAGCGTAAAGCTGTTAGTAATGTTAGAAGGTAGCTGCACAGCCACTTTCTCAGCAGTCTAGTTTTTAGGACCGACCCAGTTTAGAACAGTGCACCATCTCTAACACACACACACAAAGACACACAGTTCTGGGATCTGGAAAGAAGACAGAAGTGTGCGTTTGAAGTGTGTGTGATCAAACAGTGAGTATGCAGCTCCACAGCCCTACGCCACAACTCATACCTCACACATTCCTCCTGTAACTCCTCCTGTAATCTCTTTATCTCCCCTGTCTTTGTCCCTGCCTTTCTTATAGTCTATTTCTCTACTTCTTTCCTTTCTCACTCCTGTCATTTCATTGTTGTGTGTGTGGGTGGGCGTGCGTCTGTGTCGAATACCTTCTTTCCATCTCTTATGTTTCTATGTAATATTGAATGTTTCCATCTAATATCTCTAGTATATTGTGTTTCTAATGCAGTACACCAGATATCTTGTATATATCTGCTATCTTTGACATCTACTATCAGGTATTGTATAGATCAATAAAAACAAAGAAGGCTATGAAGTTACCAGTATAATGTGTGTCCCTCAGTGTTATGTCATTGGTGTTACCGCCTTGAAAATCAATGATTAGCAAGATATACGAGAACCTTGAGCATTCTCTCCAGTGGCAAACTGTTATCAGGGAGGGGTCTATATTAAATAAAATGATTAGCTAAACACACCCTTTTAGTACGTCATACATTTGAGGATTCAGTTAATCATGTGGTGTGTCTAAATCCAAAGTACCACTTGGTGTTAGTGAATTTAAATGAAGGGAAATATCATTGTGAGCAAAATGATTAATCATATCACTTCGGTACATTCTTTTTAAATGATTGATGACCTTAGATTTCAGCATTTGTGGCCTCCATTTCAGAAAAACCTCAACCTAAAATGTTTCATTGTGTAACGAGTGCGCTGAGAGTCGGCAAGCAAGTTCAGGGAGTGAGTGTTTAAATACAAAAACAAGAAACACAAGCAATGACATGAACAGAAACAATGGCGCCTGGGGAAGGAACCAAAGGGAGTGACATATATAGGGAAGGTAATCAGGGAGGTGTTGGAGTCCAGGTGAGTCTCATGAGGCGCTGGTGCGCGTAACGATGGTGACAGGTGTGCGCCATAACAAGCAGCCTGGTGACCTAGAGGCCGGAGAGGGAGCACACGTGACACATTGGTGTTAATAGTCCTACTGGTGACACAATGTTATCATAATGGTAAACGTTATTTAAAGTCATTAAGGTAACATGTTAGTTGATTTAGAATGAGAAGATGTAACTAAATACATTGAAATAAATACACATCTAGAAGAATGAAGTACTTTTTTCCCCAAAGTGCCCAAATGTCACCGTAATTCAAGAAGGACCTGTCAGTGAAGCGAGATCAGATCAAGAATAAGGGGATATTTCAGACAAGTGCCTCCATCTTTTAAAATGTATCATGAGTGGTGATGTGATAGCAATATCAAACACACACACACCACTAAAAACAGATTTCCTAACAAAGTTTGCTGAGTGAAAGCTGTTCCGAGTCCTGACAAATGTTTTATAGACGTTTAACATCACCTGTGAAGCTAAACCAAGTGGAAAACAGATCGTGTACACCAGCAAAACATCTCTTCCTGTCTCTCTCCACATATTTCTTCTCATCCACCTCTCGCTCCACAACTCTTCTCCTTCTCTCCTTCCAACCTCTGTCTCCCTCCCTCTATCTCTCTGTAAAAATGGTGTACTGAGAGCTTACACAAACACACACACACACACAAACACACACACAAACACACACACACACACACACAAACACACACACAAACACACACACACACACACACACACACACCAGAAGCTTTGATTATTGTATTGTAATCAGGTCAGAGACGTTAACAGGCTTTTGTTGTCTTGTCTCCTGTTTCTTGTCTCCTGTTTAGAAGTGTTTGTCATAACTGATGTACATCAGTCATAGTGGGAATAAAAGGAAGACAGACACACAGACAGACAGACAGACAGGCAGGCAGACAGAGGCTGTTTCATGTCGAACAGAGAAGACAGTAAGATAGAGAGACAGAGAAACACACACAAACACACAAAGGTTTGCTGTTACATGTAAGTGTATAGTAAAGATGTGTGTGTCAGAACAAACTGAAAGATATATCTGTGTATGCCACAGGGGACAGTAGAGAAAGTGTGTGTGTGTCTTGGGGGACAAGGGCGAGACAGATACATGGATGTGAATGTGGTGCAGGGGACAGGAGAGACTGCACATGGCTAAGTCTGTGTGTCTGACACAGTTGAGAGGAGAGTAGGCCTTTCTGCACACACAGACACACACACTAGCTACTATCTTCCCCTTTCAGTTTCTCTCTGAGGACATCCATCCCATAGCATGAAACCCTCTGCAATCATCATTAGGGACCTCTGGAGAAGGATGGAGAGAACCACAAAGCCTCCCAGAAGAGAGAGGAGAAAACGTGATGGGGAGAAATCGGAATGGGGAGAAAACGGGATCAGGAGGAAACGGGATCGGGAGGAAACGGGATAGGGAGGAAACGGGATCAGGAGGAAACGGGATGGGGAGGAAACGGGATCAGGAGGAAACGGGATCAGGAGGAAACTGGATAGGGAGGAAACGGGATCAGGAGGAAACGGGATCAGGAGGAAACGGGATGGGGAGGAAACGGGATCAGGAGGAAACAGGATGGGGAGGAAACGGGATCAGGAGGAAACAGGATGAGGAGGAAAATGGGAGGAGAGGAAATAATTACTTTGAAGGATAAACCCTGGGATTAGATTTGGCTATTATCTGAGGCTATAGAGACAGGATGTGTCTGCATGTGTGTTTCGCAGAAACAAAGCTCTGTGTGTGTGTGTGTGTGTGTGTGTGTGTGTGTGTGTGTGTGTGTGTGTGTGTGTGTGTGTGTGTGTGTGTGTGTGTGTGTGTGTGTGTGTGTGTGTGTGTGTGTGTGTGTGTGTGTGTGTGTGTGTGTGTGTGGTTTGAAACTCATCTCCTGTTCATTTGTTTCTGTATAAACAAACTTTTCCATCAACCTCCCATCACACATTAATTCAGCGATACAACAATAGCATTGTACAAACAAAGCATGTTGTCTGATGTAGCACGTTGACAGAGGGAGGAGGGGAAGAGCAGAGTGAGAAAGGAAAAAAAAGAAGGAAAGAGACGGAGAGAAAGAGAGGAGTGAGAGAGGAGACTCTTCCTCCTTGCCTGTTAAATATTTGAGCACTTGTGGAGAGACAGAGCTGTTAGCTGAACTAAATCAGCAGCGTCAGTGTGTGTGTGTTGCAGGGGGAGACAGGGCTGTTAGCTGAACTAAATCAGCAGTGTCGGTGTGTGTGTGTTGCAGGGGGAGACAGGGCTGTTAGCCGGTTAGTGGTAATTCAACCGTGATAGAGTGGGAGCACTTTCACTGTTTATATATGTACCTGAGAGAGAGAGAGAAGAGATGGAGGGAGGGAGGGAGAGGGAGGCTGTCCAGTCTGTCAGAATTCATTAGACTGACAGAGCGAGGCTGCTCTGCACCATGTCAATGAGACCCAGCTAACCACAGCATCGTGTGTGTGTGTGTGTGTGTGTGTGTGTGTGTGTGTGTGTGTGTGTGTGTGTGTGTGTGTGTGTGTGTGTGTGTGTGTGTGTGTGTGTGTGTGTGTGTGTGTGTGTGTGTGTGTGTGTGTGTGTGTGTGTGTGTGTGTGTGTGTGTGTGTGTGTGTGTGTGTGTGTGTCAGCTATACTCAATAACTAGAAAGGGAGGCATGATGCCCTCATTGTCTATCAGAGACAAAAGGAGCTTTCAGCTCAATTATAGCATCCACATAAACACACACACACACACATGCACAGACTGTATCATCCTACCTGGGGTTCGTGCTGTTCCAGTAGACAGCATGGTGGTCGAAGATGATCTGGTCTTCAGCCCAGACGGACAGACAGGAAGACAGGACAGTCAGACACATCAGAACCACCTGCGTCACACACGTGCACACACTCCTCTGACCAGGCCGAGCCGTCCACCTCACACTCCTCAAACCAGTTACACACAACATCATAGTGTCCATTTGAAGTCTGCGTCGCTGGTTATGTTAGCTTACAGTTGAGTTGGAATAGCCAGTGCATGGACCGTCTCAATCAGTGTCTGGGCATTCAAAGATCCCAGTCCATTCCGATTGGCCCAGCCTGTTAGTGGAAACAGGGTGGCAGAGGTCGTAGTGTGCAGGACTTTGAATCCAGGACTGTAATGCGGTTTGGATCCAGGTGTGTTGTTTTGGCGTGTTTTTGTTTACAAACCTTATCTTGAACCTTGACCACTTTGCTAGCATGCCCAAAGCTAACCTTACCCTAACCAATCACTAGCATGCCCAAAGCTAACCTTACCCTAACCAATCGCTAGCATGCCCAAAGCTAACCTTACCCTAACCAATCGCTAGCATGCCCAAAGCTAACCTTACCCTAACCAATCGCTAGCATGCCCAAAGCTAACCTTACCCTAACCAATCGCTAGCATGCCCAAAGCTAACCTTACCCTAACCAATCACTAGCATGCCCAAAGCTAACCTTACCCTAACCAATCGCTAGCATGCCCAAAGCTAACCTTACCCTAACCAATCGCTAGCATGCCCAAACCTAACCTTACCCTAACCAATCGCTAGCATGCCCAAACCTAACCTTACCCTAACCAATCGCTAGCATGCCCAAACCTAACCTTACCCTAACCAATCGCTAGCATGCCCAAACCTAACCTGTTGCGCTTGCATGTTGCGCAAATCACTCAATCTCAATCAATACAGGAAGAGTGTCTATGTTCTTGCCAGGGTCTGAGACTTGTCCTCCCTTATCCTCTCTGTACAACTTGTGCTCCCCTGAATATGACATCCAAACTAGTGACTTTCATTCTCCTGAATCCACACCTTTATCTTAAGTCCACTGTCTGTTCATTGATGATTGATTACATTGATGAGACATTGTTATTATTTGACATATTTCTGTATTTCTATAAATGCTGGCGTTGATGAATTATCAGCCATCTCACGATGACGTCCTCTCTCTATCGATCACACACTATCAGCACAAATAGAAACCTCTTCTCTCCTCCACTCCACAATGAGACGCGAAGCCAAATCCAATCTGGGTTTAATGTCGTCTGGGGACCGAACATCCTGACTCCCCTCAGCTCGCTGGGACTGAACTGTCTTCCGTAAGAGATATATTGGTTTGTAACAGTTTCCTCAGGGAGTTGTTTTGGTACTGAACACTTTCTTCAGTGAGACATGTTCCATGCTGAACACTTTCTTCAGTAAGAAATGATGTTTTTGGTGATGAAGGTTCCTCTGTAAGATGATTCAGTACTGACCAGTTTCCCCACGAACAGATTCTGTTTCAGTACTGACCAGTTTCCCCACGAACAGATTCTGTTTCAGTACTGACCAGTTTCCCCACGAACAGATTCTGTTTCAGTACTGACCAGTTTCCCCACGAACAGATTCTGTTTCAGTACTGACCAGTTACTCCAGTAACAGATTCTGTTTTGGTGCTGACCAGTTTCTATCAGGTCCTGAACACCTCCCTTTATTAAGGGAGGTCCATTTGAATATTCTTCAGATGTCCGTTCAGGTCAATAAACCACGACAGGTTAATCGTTTCCTCAGTGAGAGTGGTTGGTTGGGTCCTGTTATTGCTGCTCGTTTTCATCAGAGATCACCAGCTATCACGCTCCTCCCGTCCCAAGTTCCTCTTCTGTCTGTTTCTGCTGATTTGGATGTAAAATCCAATTCGGCTTCATGGTCCACACTCCACAATGTTCTTTACGGATCAACACACAGAGACTGGCAGAGACACACACACAGACTGGCAGAGACACACACAGACTGGCAGAGAGACAGACCGACAGAGTGAATAACGTGGCGATCCTTCCAACAGTCTCTCATGGTGACAACACTCCTCGTGGTGAATCTGATTCTCAGCTCCCGCTGCTGCCAGAATCTCCTTACTGCTTGTTTTCACCTCCTTCTCTCCCTCCCTCTCCCCATCCTCCCTCTCCCTCCCTCTCCCCATCCTCCCTCTCCCCTCCCTCCCCCTCTCACTCTGAGCTGGCGAAGTCTCTCAGTCTCTTACCTCTAGGGACAGTGTCTGACTCACTGCTCTCGCGGCTCTGAAGCCGCTTAGTTCAGCTGTATTAAACTCCACATATACATAACATGGGTTAGGATAATACTGACAGTGTTAGGTTAGATTATCACTGTCAATCCAGTTACTACATCTTTACAAAATGTGTAATCAATTAGTTACTACTCCTTTATTGTACAATTAAGGTATTACTACCTTTGTACTGTTCCACAATAATGTAGTTATCATTGTAGCGCATCTGCGCTGCAAGAATGTATATAATCGAAGTATTAAGAGTATTGTAAGAATAAATACTTATCTGTATGAACAGACCTATATATATACCCCCATCATAACCAATATAACCCAAATACAGCTGTAAAATAATACATCTACTGGCACACAGGGTCTGCTCTGTGTAATAAACCATTCTAACCAACCAAAATAAATGAATAATAAACTAAGCATTCTAACCATCATAACCTAAATAAATTAATAATAAACTAAGCATTCTAACCATCATAACCTAAATAAATTAATAATAAACTAACCATTCTAACCATCATAACCTAAATAAATGAATAAGAAGCATTTTGTTACATCCACTAAATGTGTATGTGACCAATAAAAATGTTATTTGAATAAACTAACCATCATAACCTAAATAAATTAATAATTAACTAACCATCATAACCTAAATAAATTAATAAAGACTAACTATCCTAACCCAAACAACCCAGACCCAGCTGCATGTGGTCTGACTGTCTGACTGAATTATTCATAAGGTGGCTGTCTAGAGCATGCATGTTTAAACACACACCTCTCATCCCTCCTCTACCCCTCCGTCCTAGTCTCCTGTCTCGCTCCTCTCCATTTCTCTGCCGGTCTGGAGCGTGCATGTTTAAACACACACCTCTCATCCCTCCTCTACCCCTCCGTCCTAGTCTCCTGTCTCGCTCCTCTCCATTTCTCTGCCGGTCTGGAGCGTGCATGTTTAAACACACACCTCTCATCCCTCCTCTACCCCTCCGTCCTAGTCTCCTGTCTCGCTCCTCTCCATTTCTCTGCCGGTCTGGAGCGTGCATGTTTAAACACACACCTCTCATCCCTCCTCTACCCCTCCGTCCTAGTCTCCTGTCTCGCTCCTCTCCATTTCTCTGCCGGTCTGGAGCGTGCATGTTTAAACACACATGCAGGAGGATGAAGTAGCTTGTAGATGCTCTACCCAACTCAACACACGAGCAGAACAGGGCAGAGCAACCCTGGAGCTGTGTGAGCTTAAGTGCCTTACTCAAGGGCGCAAAGGCAGTATGTAGGACATGGGATAGAGGCCACTGCCAGCAGCCCTCCGGCTGTCTGCTCACTCCCGGCAGATATTCCAAATGAGCCCTGGGATCTGAATGGGCAACCCTCCGGTTACTGGCCCGCTTCATATGCAGGATAATGACGGATTAGTTTTTTTTACAAGGGCAGTTATAAAATATATATAGTACCAGTTAAAAGTTTTGACGTACCTACTCATTCCAGGGTTTTTCTTTATTTGTACTATTTTCTACATTGTAGAATAAATGTGAAGATATCAAAACTATCAAATAACACATATGAATCATCTAGTAACCAAAAAAGTGTTAAACAAATCCAAATGTATTTTACATTTGAGATTCTTCAAAGTAGCCACCCTTTGCCTTGATGAAAGCTTTGTACACTCTTGACATTCTCTCAACTAGCTTCATGAGGTAGTCACCTGGAATGCATTTCAGTTAACAGGTATGCCTTGTTAAAAGTTAATTTGTGGAATTTCTTTCCTTCTTAATGCATATGAGACAATCAGTTGTGTTGTGACAAGGTAGGGGTGGTATATAGAAAATAGCCCTATTTGGTAAAAGATAAAGTCCATATTATAGCAAGAACAGTTCAAATAAACAAAGAGAAACGACAGTCCATCATTACTTTAAGACATGAAGGTCAGTCAATCCGGAAAATGTCAAGACCTTTGAAAGTTTCTTTAAGTGCAGTTGCAAAAACCATCAAGCCCTATGATGAAACTGGCTCTCATGAGGACCACCATAGGAATGGTGCAGAAGATAAGTTCATTAGAGTTACCAGCCTCAGAAATTGCAGCCCAAATAAATGCTTCACAGAGTTCAAGTAACAGACACATCTCAACATCAACTGTTCAGAGACTGCATGAATCAAGCTTTCATGTTCAAATTGCAAAGAAACCACTACTAAAGGACACCAATAAGAAGACTTGCTTGGGCCAAGAAACATGAGCAATCTGTCCTTTGGTCCGATGAGTCTAAATTTGAGATTTTTGGTTCCAACCGCTGTGTCTTTGTCAGACGCAGAGTAGGTAAACCAATTATCTCCGCATGTGTGGTTACTACATGATTCCATGTGTTATTTAATAGTTGTGATGTCTTCACTACTTCACTATTCTACAATGTAGAACATAGTAAAAATAAAGAAAAACCCTTGAATGAGTAGGTATGTCCAAACTTTTGACTGGTACTGTATATTGAAGAAAATTCAACTGTGTGGGTGGGAAATTACTACTATTTCATCACCACCACCAGACCCCTACGGTTATAAGTGGGACACGAGGACTGAACAGAAGGCACTGTCCTAGGAGTAAAATCACAAGAACATGTCACAAAGGTGATGTCACAGAGATAATTACCAGGACCCAGTTTTTCTAAAGATAACTATCTGGATTTCAGTTATCAGATAGGATTAAATGCATATAGAATGAAATAACCTTAGTTCAAGTCAATGATTAGCTTGTTCTATTCATTTTATTTCTATGCATTTAATCCTCTCTAATTGGTGAAGAAGTCACCTCTGTAGCAGTGGGGAGAAAGTCAGAGCGATAAATGGCTCCACCTAGTGCCATATTATTTTCCTGGATACAGTGATGTATACTGTATCCTATACATGGCTCTGGCTCCACCAAGTGGCCATACAGGGATTGACCAGATTCCCAAGCCTATCAGAAGGCAGAGAAGCTTGCTTAAAACCTCTCAAATCCTTTCAGATCTACAAGTGTGCCTATAGGGAGTAGGGGCCAGGGGTAGTGCCTTGAGACTAGGGGGCCATTTGGAAATCATCAAACATCAAAAACACAAGGCTGTGTTCCATTAAGTTTAATTTCTTTGTGATACAAAACTCATCTTTACAGCCCTCCAGAGAAAGCTGGCATTACCTTTATAGCAAAATATACATGTTGGAATCAACGTTTGTTAACTATATATCAAAATATACATGTTGGAATGAAATGGAATCTTTAATCCAAATCACTGTGGTACAAAAACACTAAATATAGACAGACAAAAACCCTACCCACTGCTTCATGACATCACATCCTGTTGATCCCGGACCCCAATAAAACCCATAATGGAAAATAAAAGCGACAACCGTTACCAGGAGAGGAATACAGAACTACCTCACAGCTATCCACTGTGATATCATCAACTAGGTCAACATACAGTATATATTCATGCTTAAAGTACTCTACCAACAGAAGAATTTAACTGTAATTAAAAAGAAATGGGACAAGAAACCAAATATCACAAATTCAAGGTATAACTCACTCAAAATTATGATTTTTAAATCTAGTGGCTGACTGGTTAGGTATAAAATGAAAACAAAATCAAATCCCTAAAGGCGATTTGGACCATAGAATCAAACCAATGGGAGAACAGAGAGTTTAGAACGGTCTTTTACACTGACGCAGATCGTTTAAGTAGCAGGGGTGGTAGGTACTTTGGTCCTCAATAACATCAACCATCAATAGCTACATGAAGCAATTTATGCTACAGAAGAATCTATAGCAAAAGCCATATATAGACAGTCAGTGCCAGAACAAAGGTAATAAATACGTTTGTGTTGTAGGCACTAAATATCTAAGGCTGTATGAAATAAAATTGGAGTATTGCATGTGTGCGTGTAAAATAGTAGGGGTGAAGTAGGCACTAAAGACTAAATGCTGCATGATTTTAAATGGCACCCCTGAAGCAAGAATTAAGACTTGATGCGCAGTGACTGGTAGATATCAAACAGTAAACGGTATAGAAAATGATAAGAGTATAGAACTACTAATGTTACAAAAATACAATGGAATGCATAGTGTACACCTAGAAATCAAAAGGGAAGACCACAGCCATATATTTCAAATCAAGTGATTGATGTTCAAAGAAAAAGCCTATTTGAGAGTCCAATCTTATAAAATCAATGTAATAGCATGGAAAGGCTAGCCAGCTGGTCTGGTTAAGGCACTAGACTGTTGCGGAAAGGCATTTTGTTAGAGCAATATGACTAGTGGTGAAGATCCCAAGGACAGACAGTAGAAACAGAAAACATTAATCAATGGAATATTTTTTTTTAAAGTATATCAAATGGAAAAAATAAAACATTGTAACCTAGAAACAGAAAGACTAGATGTGCATTCTGAAGAGTATAGAAACAGAAATACTAGATGTGCATTCTGCAGAGTGTAGAAACAGAAATACTAGATGTGTATCTTGGAGAGTTCTATGAGTTTCCCTCCATAGAAGTAGAACTACTAAAATAAAATATGAACCGATTATATCCATAGTAAACGTAAATAATTGTGTAAAAATAATGATAAAAACTTTTTAAAAAGTATAAAGGAATGATTAAGTGTGTCTCGTGTGGAATAAGACTTGACATACAAACGACGTGGAAGGCATTCTGATGAACGGGTTTGGTCTGTACTCTGTAGTTACAGGTGTGTGTGTGTGTGTGTGTGTGTTGTGTGTGTATGATTGTGTTAGATGGTAGATTTGGAGAAAGACACTCTGAGGTGGTGGTTCTCTCCCAGGTCATGGTTGTGGAACTCGATGAGACTCTCAACAGCTTCCTCCACTGAGCTCATCTGGATCAGAGCCATCTTACGGTCCTTCCTATACACACACCAGGAAAGAGGATTCCCCATTACATCAGGTAGTGATGCCATAAAGACCATTCCACCACTGGGTAGTGACGTCATAAAGACCATTACATCGTCAGGTAGCGATGCCAAAGACTATTGCATCATTAGGTAAAGATGTAATAAAGACAAAGACAAGCACATCACAAATACAGTTTGATTTGATCATAGGTAGTGATGTCATAAAAGTATAGTTGGGTGTTGAGACTTACTGGAAGAACTTGAAAGCCGTGACTGAAGCTCCTGAACTGCTGAACAGTGCCTTCAGATCCTCCTCCCCTACTGCAGGACTAGAGAGAAAGAGAAAGCATTAGGAAAAAGCAATAGGACAATCAAACATAAAAGGGGACGTTGTGTGTGTGTGTGTGTGTGTGTACGTACGGTATGTTGGAGAGGTGCAGTGTGCCAGAGGGAGGGTAGATGTTGTTGTAGTTTTTGGAGCCAGGCTTCTTAAAACGGTGGAGAGGAGAGGTGGCATAGTCCTTAGTCAACCCCTGGTCCTCATGGCCTTGAATAGGATAGAGTACAACATGTCATGACACAACAGTAGTGGATGTTAGACGGCCCATACCTTCTCTGGGCAGCTGTGTGTTTAGACATGGTAGTGTGTGTACATACAGTGCCTTGCGAAAGTATTCGGCCCCCTTGAACTTTGCGACCTTTTGCCACATTTCAGGCTTCAAACAAAGATATAAAACTGTATTTTTTTGTGAAGAATCAACAAGTGGGACACAATCATGAAGTGGAACGACATTTATTGGATATTTCAAACTTTTTTAACAAATCAAAAACTGAAAAATTGGGCGTGCAAAATTATTCAGCCCCCTTAAGTTAATACTTTGTAGCGCCACCTTTTGCTGCGATTACAGCTGTAAGTCGCTTGGGGTATGTCTCTATCAGTTTTGCACATCGAGAGACTGACATTTTTTCCCATTCCTCCTTGCAAAACAGCTCGAGCTCAGTGAGGTTGGATGGAGAGCATTTGTGAACAGCAGTTTTCAGTTCTTTCCACAGATTCTCGATTGGATTCAGGTCTGGACTTTGACTTGGCCATTCTAACACCTGGATATGTTTATTTTTGAACCATTCCATTGTAGATGTTGCTTTATGTTTTGGATCATTGTCTTGTTGGAAGACAAATCTCCGTCCCAGTCTCAGGTCTTTTGCAGACTCCATCAGGTTTTCTTCCAGAATGGTCCTGTATTTGGCTCCATCCATCTTCCCATCAATTTTAACCATCTTCCCTGTCCCTGCTGAAGAAAAGCAGGCCCAAACCATGATGCTGCCACCACCATGTTTCACAGTGGGGATGGTGTGTTCAGCTGTGTTGCTTTTACGCCAAACATAACATTTTGCATTGTTGCCAAAAAGTTCAATTTTGGTTTCATCTGACCAGAGCACCTTCTTCCACATGTTTGGTGTGTCTCCCAGGTGGCTTGTGGCAAACTTTTAAACGACACTTTTTATGGATATCTTTAAGAAATGGCTTTCTTCTTGCCACTCTTCCATAAAGGCCAGATTTGTGCAATATATGACTGATTGTTGTCCTATGGACAGAGTCTCCCACCTCAGCTGTAGATCTCTGCAGTTCATCCAGAGTGATCATGGGCCTCTTGGCTGCATCTCTGATCAGTCTTCTCCTTGTATGAGCTGAAGGTTTAGAGGGACGGCCAGGTCTTGGTAGATTTGCAGTGGTCTGATACTCCTTCCATTTCAATATTATCGCTTGCACAGTGCTCCTTGGGATGTTTAAAGCTTGGGAAATATTTTTGTATCCAAATCCGGCTTTAAACTTCTTCACAACAGTATCTCGGACCTTCCTGGTGTGTTCCTTGTTCTTCATGATGCTCTCTGCACTTTTAACGGACCTCTGAGACTATCACAGTGCAGGTGCATTTATACGGAGACTTGATTACACACAGGTGGATTGTATTTATCATCATTAGTCATTTAGGTCAACATTGGATCATTCAGAGATCCTCACTGAACTTCTGGAGAGAGTTTGCTGCACTGAAAGTAAAGGGGCTGAATAATTTTGCACACCCAATTTTTCAGTTTTTGATTTGTTAAAAAAAGTTGTAAATATCCAATAAATGTCATTCCACTTCATGATTGTGTCCCACTTGTTGTTGATTCTTCACAAAAAATACAGTTTTATATCTTTATGTTTGAAGCCTGAAATGTGGCAAAGGGTCGCAAAGTTCAAGGGGGACCGAATACTTTCGCAAGGCACTGTTTAGACATGGTAGTGTGTGTACATACCGTCTCTGGGCAGCTGTGTGTTTAGACATGGTAGTGTGTGTACATACCGTCTCTAAGCAGCTGTGTGTTTAGACATGGTAGTGTGTGTACATACCTTCTCTGGGCAGCTGTACGGTGGTGTGTTTAGACATGGAGACACGTAGAGACCGGCCATGGAGACGCACCCCGTTCAGGTGGCTCATCGCTGAGGAGAAGACAAGCCCGTCAAACACCAGAGCACACACACTAACTACTGCAACGCACACAACAACACACAGACGCACAGTCACATACACACAGTACCTAGCTGAGCCTGTGTGCCATCAGCCATCTGGACCAGAGCGTTGTCCTTCTTATTGAACAGAATCTTCACTCTCATCACGTCGCCATACACACCTGGAGAACACACACAGGTTAAAACACAGCACACACTCCAAACCAGATGCATTTTCATGAAGAAAGAGACTTAGTTGTAATGCCAGTGTTGTAAAGTGATTGTCTTGATCAACAGCAGACAGACTAGACTACTGCAATGCCCAGACAACAGGTTCTATACCACCACACTACTCAGTTTCTGGCCATTGAAATGAAACGACTGATTCATGTAAAGGAGAGCTTGGATTTCTGATTCAGAGACAGACCGACCAACAGGCAGACAGACCACAACATGAAAACCAGCCCAGGTAACAGATAGTTAGATTCAGTACCAATTGGTAATTAAATATATATATATATAAAGCGAAACAGATTAAAGAATGATAAAATAATAAAATAAATATTTAGGTCAATATAAGGGTAAATGAAGACTGAATGAGGTAGGTACAGTGATGATATAATATTATTGGTAACAGTAGGTAAATGTAAAATCTAAAGTCATAAAGGGAAACGAAAGGCTGATAACATACCAAAGAGAATAAAGAGGCAGTTTGGTGTAACGCTCTTTATAAACAGCAGGGGGAGGTAGAGGAACCAGGGAGGGGGAGAGAGAAAGAGGGAGGGGACAGGGGTAAAGTGGAGTCAGGGATGGAGGGATGGAGTCCAGCAGTCAGCAGCCAAGAGGTCCACGGGAGGATCACATGGAAGAGGGAGAGATAGAGGGAGAGAGATAGAGAGAGAAAGATGAGAAGACAGACAGTTGGCAGAGGAGTGAGTTTTTATAAAGGGCAAAGAGCAGGATGAGATGGGGAGGGAGAGAGAATAAAAAAAAGAAAAGGAGGTAAAGAAAAGAACAAGGTCAGTAAACACAAGTGTCTAAATTAAAACACTGTCACTATGGCAACATTAGGAGGAGAAAAGAGAGATTAACAACAGTACAGGTCAGATAATACAGTACAATAACATGGCCGGTGTCTCTATATAAGGATTATTGTGTCTCCAGCAACTCAAGAATAGACAAAAAGGAAGCCATGAAATGGAAGATAACAGAAGACTGTTCGTTCTAAACTGTGGAGATACACCCATTTAAAGGGCCCAGAGGAAAAGTTTACTCTGGTGTGCTTGTACGATAGAGAAAGGATGTACACTGGTGTGCTTGTGGATGAGAGAAAGAGTGTGTGGGTAGTAACAGTCCTGACCTCTGGGTTGAGGTTGCTGACCAATAGGACGCCAGCTTGTCCTCCTCCACCGCCGAGGGCTTGCAGGCCGAGACGACTAGCGGCCATGCCCCCTGGACCCATACCAAATGACGCCAAGGCACCGGGCATAGACAAACCTAGACACATACAAAGAAACACACATGATATCTCAAGCACCGAGGCCAACCTGTGCAGCTGGAGTAGACCGACCGATGATTTGACAATGTAGCAATAGCTATGTAATAAACGGAGTAAGAACAGGTTTGTAGTAGGCTACAGGTAGAGTGAACCAGCTGACTGTGTTAATGTGGGGATGTACCTGCAGCCTGCTGTAGAGTGAAGGCCTGGGGGAATCCGTGTCCATAAGGAGATGCTGAGATCAGACCTGGAGACCCTGGAAAGAGATAGGTGGGAGAGAGGGGAAAAAGACATGAATCTAATTTCAGTGTCAGTTTGACAGTCTCCAGAAGAGCACCCTGGTAGCTACGTGCTAGCACCTGGCACAAAACAGTTTGAGAAACACCGGTCTAACGTGTGTGTGTTACCGAAGGCGGCAGCAGCCATCGCATGCTGGTCCATTCCAGGCTGAGGGTTGTGTTGCTCTCCAGTAGAAAGGTCAGGTCTGGTGTAGTCACGGCTCTTATCGTTGTTAAACTTCACGTTGAGGCTGGTCAGCTTGGAGAAACTCACCCTCAGAGTACAGCAACCGTTATAGATGTTCTGACCGTCTAGAGACTGCAGAGAGACAGAGGGATTAGGGGTGTGGAAGTTCAGGCAAGTCCATTTACATCATCTATTATTGATGTTCTGACCATCTGGAGATGGCAGAGAGAGAGAGATGGAGAAAGAGGTTTATTAGAGGGGGGGGGGGGGTGTACGCACCATTTTGGTGTGCTGTGCCGTCATGGGGTCAGCGTATTGGACCAGAGCCTGGAACTGGTTGTTCTTAGTGAAGGTGATGATCTTCAGAACAGACCCATACTTGGAGAAGATCTACAGGGGAGAACACACACAGGTTACATCCCTGCTGCAGGCATTTTGACAACAAGCAAAAGAAAACCATTTGAACACACTCATGACTAAGAAACACTGGAGGAGTGTGCGTACCTGGTGCAGGACTTCCAGTGTGACGGGGTAGAAGAGGTTTTCCACTATGACTCTAAGGACAGGGCTCTGGGTGGCCATGCCTCTGGCTCCCATCTCTCCCCCTCCAACTGACATGGTAGCACCCATTACACCCCCCATACCGGTCATGGTAGAGCCCAACATGGTGCCACCCTGGACAGCATTCACCGCCTGCAGTGCTGCCTGGACTCTCTGGAGGGGGGGGGGCGACAAACATACACTGTTATTACATTGTACTGTGGGCACTATGCTGTAACCTCTGCATAGGACAAAGAAAATGATTTGACAAATGTGCTACAGACATACAGGTTAGTGAGTCTCATATTGGTATGGGTCAATGGTGGAAGTGTCCTCTTACCACTTGGTTAGGTGAGTTGTCGGTCTTGAGTTCCTTGTGGTTGCTGTACTGCATGAATACAGGCTGCTGTCTGATGAGGGGGGTGACCGTAGCGTAGTAGTTCACCATGGTCTGAGCCTGGTCCACAGTGTTCATCTCCAGGAACGCCTACACACACACACACAAGATCAGCCGGGTGTGTGAACACCTTTAGGGTAGAGGATCTGTAGTGTGTGTGAACACCTTTAGGGTAGAGGATCTGTAGTGTGTGTGAACACCTTTAGGGTAGAGGATCTGTAGTGTGTGTGAGAACACCTTTAGGGTAGAGGATCTGTAGTGAGTGTGAGAACACCTTTAGGGTAGAGGATCTGTAGTGAGTGTGAGAACACCTTTAGGGTAGAGGATCTGTAGTGAGTGTGAGAACACCTTTAGGGCAAAGGACCTGTAGTGTGCGCATGTACCTGGTTCTTTCCCTTCATCATCAGAAGGTTGGTGACCTTCCCAAAGGGCATTCCCATGCTGATGACCTCAGAATCCTGGATGTCCCCGGGCAGCTGGCGCAGGTGGATGACACGCGATGGAGCGCTGGGGCTCCGCATCTCACCTTTGAACTTCTTACTGTCATTACCGTTGGCTACAAACACAGACACCTTTTTAATTTAACTTCTTACCGTTAGCGCCATAAACTACTAGAGAACAGCACAGAACATTCTGTTTAACCATCAGCTACACACACACCTGGGGTCATGATGTAGGAGGAGAAGAGTTCATCAGATCCCCTCTGGAAGAGAAAGGAACATTCACAATGATCATAACCACATACATCACGGAGACAGAGACAGGCCTAGCTGGGTTCTATTCACTAAGCACTAACTGGAAGAAAACATGAATATGCTCAATAACAAACTTGTTTCCATTTTCTGTTGCAAAAGGTTTTGCTACGTGCACCAACAAATACGACCTGGGTAAATGCATTAACAGAGTTATGACTGGAGAGGAGCAGTCTGTCAGACAGATGGTCTTGCTCATACAGACTACAGTTAATGAAGCCGCTCTGTGTCAGTCAGTCAATGGTGCTCATGTCTGGAGTGGCCCAGCAGCCTCATTCCATCTCTACAATACAGCTACTGTTACAGCCAGGCTAGAAAACTGACTGGGACAGAGAGACAATGAGAAGACACTCATGCTAACAGCCAGAGAGGAGAGAGACTTTAACCAACATTTTAGCACAGGGGTAAAGACGGAGAGAAAAACACAAGGAATTCAATTGTGAATGAAAAGATGCCTACCTTGGTACCCACTGAGACACTGGGGAGAGAGAGAAAAGGAGGGTTACTCATTTGAGTTGCTCCAAAGAGGGCAGGGTGCATTTTCCTAAAAGATCAACCAATAAGCAAATCAGCAAATCACTCAAAATGTTACATTACATTTTAAATCGATTGTAAATTTTAGATTGATTGTAAATAGAAAACTATCAGCAGACTTACTCTATATCTGTGACGTAGCCAGGTCCCATAGGATACAGATCAGCATCTAACTTGTGTCTGTTGAGACAAAGGGGGGAAGAGAGGAGACGAGGAAATACAGGACGAAAGGGGGAGTTTAGTCACTAACTTTATGAAGTTCATAGTTAGCTAGAAACGGGATTGACTCGTTTAAAGTTGCGTTAGTTCACTTCGTTGAATTGAAATGTCCGCTGACCAGCTAATAACCAGTTATTCGACAATTCAACCTAATCCTGAACACACGACATTCGCTTCCACAAACACGAGCGCACATATGGAATGCGGAAACTAGCTACAAAGACACGTTGATTCAAGATGGGCGTTTTTTAAAACTACATTTGGCAATACTTTAAATGTGGTTATTTTTCGTCTACATTAAAAAACTGCAACTAGCGTTTGTATTGTTATTTGCAGTATAATACTTTTTTTTTTTTTAAACAACCCTTACGTCTTAACTTCAACTAGTTCGCATCTCTTCCGGACACGCTCACGCGCAGACAATGCTAACTAGCTAGCCTTGTTTGAAAGTCTCAAGCATCATCTCGTCTCAAACTAAACGTTGAACTACTAGAAAACACAAATATAGTAAACAGATTCCATAACAGCATGGCTGTATATACAAATAATTAAACAAATTAAAAAGTAAACTACGGTTAGATTATTTCCGTTTCTTTTCGACATGAAACTACATCTTTTCACTCACCCTTCCATCGTTCGATATAATCCACAGGTCTCTGGCGCGGCGGCAGGTTTCCTTGATTTTCATACAAAATGGCTGAATACACCGAGGCGTTCGTTGATTGGTCCAGGTACTTGGAAGAACCCGAAATGGGCGGGCACTTACACCTAGCATCGCAATTTGATTGGTTCATTAAAGGGTGGGTATAATATTCTGTTAAAGTTCTCGGCCGAAACTTGACCAAAATAACTGTGAAACCATACCATTGCTTTGCATTTGTTTACCTGAAAAAATAACGAAGAATGGTTTTCATTGACACACATTGATTTATTATGTTCTAGTATTGGATAGCTGACTCGCAAACCTGTGCAACTAAACAACGAATGCTGCTTCTTTCCTGTTTCACAATCAGTTCATGTAGTTCAGAAAATACAAATTCCATACAGGGTTGTAAGTTCATGCATTGGCCAACAGATGGCATAATTTGTCTATTACAGGGCTGACTGAGGAGGAGCAGCTGTGTGATTTCGGTAACTTCGGGACTCTGAACCAGACCTGCTGGGTCAAAATGTCAACGTTCTTCATACTTCAGCAGCAGATTAGCATGCTGGATACAATGGAAACCAATGAAACTCCACGCTTGGTAATCAATCAATTATTCAAAAGCATTTCACATACTTGACCCATGTGTTTTTTGCTTGTTTTTGTTCTTGTTGTATTAAGTGGTTTGAAACAGTTGTTACTATTTCCAATGCATAAAAAAAGCAGAAGTAATCTATGGTGTGTGGATCTGACCCATAAACGACCCCAGCACACCGAAGACCATCACACTCCCTGGTTCCAGCGAGAGATCTGTAATCTCTCTCTCTTGCTTCTCTCTCTCTCCCCCTAACCCCACCTTCTCTCTCCACCTCCCTCTCCCCTTTCTATTTCGCTTAATTCAACCTATCCTCTCCAGTCTCCCTTCTCTCCCTCCTCCCTCTCTCATCCCAGACCCCACCCTTTCTCTTTCCCCTGGTGTACACTGTAGAACAGGGTAATGGAACACACAGACACCAGAGAGTCTCTGGGAATGGAAGGTTTATTCTGCTGACGACAGGTTTCACCTTCCGTTCGATCCCAATAGAACCCATTATTACATTCATGTTAAGCAATTTGCCGTGATGATGGATATAGTTGTCAATGATACTGATCAGACCTGATGAGGAGTATTACGATCAATAACAACACTAATCAGAGTTAGAGTTAATGCTACATCAGAAGATTCAACATCACTGACTAAACAAAATTCACAAGCATCAGCATTAAAACAATCACCGGGCTTGACTCAAACAGTGAATCAGCCATCCTTTACATTTATAAAAAATAAAATAGTGAAATGTGTTTATGAGTTGCACAGTGTCATAGTGAGTCTAATGAGGAGATTAGTAGAGATGAATAGAGATCAATAGATTACTAGATGTAAGTAGAGTATAAATGACTTGAGATGAAGAGATATAGATGACGACATGGGATGGACAGTTTAAAACAGAGATAATAATGTTATCTGAGATGTACCAGACGACATGGTGTGGCTGATGGATTGAATTGGTGTTCCTATTGATTTGTGATGATGGTACAAGCTTGCATGCGGAGTGTGGCTGGCTATGATTTGGCAGAAACCAAACCAATGAATACATTGTATAAAACTTGATATCAACATATTTGATTACTGTTCACACTGTGAAACTATATTACAGAGACAATATAATATGAAACTGACTCATAAATACTCGATACACAGGGAAATATACAAAATGTATGTCTTCTTCATATTCTGGACTAAAAAAAACAATGGTAGACATTTTCCAGATGGCTCCGATAGCAGACACATTACAATACAAAGACCTGCTACATTTTCTTTTCAACAATAACGTGACGGCACATCCAGTTCAATAATAAAGAGAATATTAATAGAATAGCATACAGAAGTACACACAGAATACACTATAAATGTCAAGACAGAAAAATATAAAAATAGCATTCACAATAAAATAATGATCCATATCAGAAGAAATACATCGTAGTAAAGAGTAGTACGACAGCAGTACACAGTGAGGGAGGTTTTGTTTGATCAGTCTGGAGGTACTAGCTGTATCTGAAACAGCAGCCCTTTTCCTATACTAGTGCACTGTGGGAGTGTTTTGGCCCAAAGTACCATAGGGAATAGGGTTCCATTTCAGATTTCCCCGTTGTTATTGTAGTACTAGAGTAGTACATAGTCTAGTGTATATTGTCCTGGCTGTAGGTTGTTATTGTAGTACTAGAGTAGTACATAGTCTAGTGTATATTGTCCTGGCTGTAGATTGTTATTGTAGTACTAGAGTAGTACATAGTCTTGTGTATATGGTCCTGGCTGTGGGTTGATATTGTAGTACTAGAGTAGTACATAGTCTAGTGTATATTGTCCTGGCTGTAGGTTGTTATTGTAGTACTAGAGTAGTACATAGTCTAGTGTATATTGTCCTGGCTGTAGGTTGTTATTGTAGTACTAGAGTAGTACATAGTCTAGTGTATATTGTCCTGGCTGTAGGTTGTTATTGTAGTACTAGAGTAGTACATAGTCTAGTGTATATTGTCCTGGCTGTAGGTTGTTATTGTAGTACTAGAGTAGTACATAGTCTAGTGTATATTGTCCTGGCTGTAGGTTGTTATTGTAGTACTAGAGTAGTACATAGTCTAGTGTATATTTTCCTGGCTGTAGATTGTTATTGTAGTACTAGAGTAGTACATAGTCTAGTGTGTATTGTCCTGGCAGTAGATTGTTATTGTAGTACTAGAGTAGTACATAGTCTATTGTATATTGTCCTGGCTGTAGGTTGTTGTTGTACTACTACAGTAATACAAAGTAGTACTGATTCTCCAGTGTCTGTTGGCTGTATATGGTTGGTGTTGGCTGTAGTTTTTGCTGCTTGGCAGGAGGAGTCGGACTGTTTGGTTTTGTAGTCCTGATAAGTGTGTGATCAGACACGCATACACACGTACGCACTCAAGTCTCTCTTCCTCTGACACACTCACACACACACACACACACACACAAACTCTCTCTCACACACACACACACACACACACACACACACACACACACACACACACACACACACACACACACACACACAAACACACACACACACACAAACACTCACATGACTGTGCAACACTTGCAACTCTGTTTCTTCTCCTTCTCCCCCTCCTCCCCTCCTCCCCCATTTCCCCCCCCTGCCTCCCCCTTCTCACCTGTACTCCCATTGGCTGCTGCCTGGGTCTCTGTCTCCCCCTCTCTTACCCCCTTCACCTCCCCGTCTGGTAGCATCACAAACTCCGCCTTGACTGAGCCGTCTCCACCCTCTGTCCCCCCTGCCTCCCCCACCTCCCCTGCTGTCTCACCCTCCAGAGCTGTATAGCCCATGAAGACCAGGGTAACAGGGTTCTCAGCGCTGGCCTGGTCTGGACTGGGACCCAACAGCTTGGCTTCTACTCCTGTTAGTTCTCTTCTAGGACTCTGGTTCTGTGATACTCCATTTACAGCTGGGGAGAGAAGGGAGAGGAGAGAGGGGGGAAATAGAGAGGTGGAGAGGAGAGAGGGGGGAAATAGAGGGGGGGAGAGAAGGGAGAGGAGAGAGGGGGGAAATAGAGAGGGCGAGAGAAGGGACAGGAGAGAGGGAGAGAAGGGAGAGGAGAGAGAGGGGAAATAGAGATGGGGAGAGAAAGGAGAGAGGGGGGAAATAGAGAGGGGGAGAGAAAAATCTAGCCAGGTTTCCATCCAACTGTTTTTATGTGAATAAAGTCCCGTCATATAAAAATAGTTTGCATCATATAATCAGTAAATGTTGGTACATTTTTGGTAATTTCAACAAATGGAAACAATACAATACCAATACCAAAATAATGATCAGAATGTTAACAGTTTATTAACAGTAGAACTGACCTCCTCTGTTCTCTTTGGTCACGACCGGATTCTCCAGCTCCTCTATCTCCTGCTCCAGGCTGACACAGACACATACACACACACACACACACACACACACAGACACATACACACACACACACACATTAATTAAACATGAATGCAGTGTGTGGAGAAAGAGTATTAAAGAGAAAGTAAAGAGTTACTTTGTTTTATCGACAACAACGACCGGCAACGGCGTGTGTGTGTGTGTGTGTGTGTGTGTGTGTGTGTGTGTGTGTGTGTGTGTGTGTGTGTGTGTGTGTGTGTGTGTGTGTGTGTGTGTGTATGTGTGTGTATGTATGTGTGTGTACTAACCAGAGGATGCTCTTCTCTAGTGCCTTAGTCCTCTCTTCGTCCTCCTGAATACGTCTCTGAGTCTCATCTTCCTCTGGAGCCCCATCCAACAACCAGCGCTCTCTCAGAGCCTTCGACTACACACACACACACACACACACACACACACACACACACACACACACACACACACACACACACACAGGTAGAATAGAATGAGCAAGGGCATAGAGAGAGGGTAGAGAGACAGTAGGAAATAGAGGTTCAATCCCATGCTCACAGAGGAAGGTATTTAGGGTATGTACACTCTTAGAAAAATAAGGTGCCATCTAGAACCAATGAGGGTTCTTCGGCTGTCCCCATAGGAGAACACTTTGAAGAACCCTTTTTGGTTATAGGTAGAACCCTTTCGGTACCATGTAGAACACTTTCCACAGAGGATTCTACATGGAACCCAAAATAGTTCTACCTGGAACCAAAAAGGGTTCTGAACCATTTTATCTAAGTGTATATTTCAGGCAGCGATACTGTCAGCTACGTAGACCAGCTCCAGGAAAAAGGAGTAGGCCTTC
This sequence comes from Oncorhynchus mykiss, assembly GCF_013265735.2. Lineage (NCBI taxonomy): Eukaryota > Metazoa > Chordata > Actinopteri > Salmoniformes > Salmonidae > Oncorhynchus > Oncorhynchus mykiss. Next base: position 17,689,342 of record NC_048582.1, read on the forward strand.
TCTCCCCAGCATTCTCCTGTCAGCTAGACCAGCTCCAGGAAAAGGAGTAGGCCTTCTCTCCCCAGCATTCTCCTGTCAACTAGACCAGCTCCAGGAAAAAGGAGTAGGCCTTCTCTCCCCAGCATTCTCCTGTCAACTAGACCAGCTCCAGGAAAAAGGAGTAGTCCTTCTCTCCCCAGCATTCTTCTGTCAGCTAGACCAGCTCCAGGAAAAAGGAGTAGGCCTTCTCTCCCCAGCATTCTTCTGTCAGCTAGACCAGCTCCAGGAAAAAGGAGTAGGCCTTCTCTCCCCAGCATTCTCCTGTCAACTAGACCAGCTCCAGGAAAAAGGAGTAGTCCTTCTCTCCCCAGCATTCTCCTGTCAACTAGACCAGCTCCAGGAAAAAGGAGTAGGCCTTCTCTCCCCAGCATTCTTCTGTCAGCTAGACCAGCTCCAGGAAAAAGGAGTAGGCCTTCTCTCCCCAGCATTCTCCTGTCAACTAGACCAGCTCCAGGAAAAAGGAGTAGGCCTTCTCTCCCCAGCATTCTTCTGTCAGCTAGACCAGCTCCAGGAAAAAGGAGTAGGCCTTCTCTCCCCAGCATTCTTCTGTCAGCTAGACCAGCTCCAGGAAAAAGGAGTAGTCCTTCTCTCCCCAGCATTCTTCTGTCAGCTAGACCAGCTCCAGGAAAAAGGAGTAGGCCTTCTCTCCCCAGCATTCTTCTGTCAGCTAGACCAGCTCCAGGAAAAAGGAGTAGTCCTTCTCTCCCCAGCATTCTTCTGTCAGCTAGACCAGCTCCAGGAAAAAGGAGTAGTCCTTCTCTCCCCAGCATTCTCCTGTCAGTTTTATGTGCATTCCAACCATATGATGAAGAAGAATATACAAACAACACTCCCCTTTTCCTCATCCATCCATCCACCCCCCCCCCCTCTCTCTACTTCACTGTCTCTCATCCATCACGCTCTCTTTCTCTCTCTCTCTCTCTCTCTCTCTCTCTCTCTACTTCACTGTCTCTCATCCATCACGCTCTTTTTCTCTATCTCTCTCTCTCTCTCTCTACTTCACTGTCTCTCATCCATCACGCTCTTTTTCTATCTCTCTCTCTCTCCATTAAGCAAATATGTATATATGTTTCCCATAATGCTGCATAACAATCCTCCCTCTCTCTTCAATATTTCTCTCCCTCCATTTTACATTTCCATTTGAGTCATTTAGCAGACTCTCTTATCCAGAGCGACTTACAGTTAGTGCATTCATCTTAAGATAGCTAGGTGGGACAACCGCACATCAGACCTAGTAAGTACATTTTTCCCCAGTAAAGCAGCTATCAGCAGTGTCTCCCCTTCCCCCCACCGCCATAATTGGATATACACACCCCTCCCCAGCTCAGCACGCTGTTCATTGTTCTGGTGTAAAAACTACTTACACTACTGACAATGGAAGGAACACACACACTCATACACACACACACACCTTACTCTACTCTCAAACTTTTACTTCTCTACCATACGTGTGCACGTCTCCATGGTTACATCACAAAATCTCCAGGCTGCATTACATCATCACAAAAGACACCTAATTAGAAACAGCCGCTGTAGAACTCATTGTGTGTGTGTGTGTGTGTGTGTGTGTGTGACGGTGTGTGTACGTGTGTGTGTCTAGAGACAATCCATAGAGGGTTGGTCAGAGGAAACAGATTTGTGACCCACTCCCTCTGAGCAGGAAACCACTCTCACACACATTCTGTACCCCGTTTTAGCCACACACAGAGAAGACAGGAATGGGAGCACACAAGGTCATTGGTGGTGTTCTAACACACACTACTTTATCAGAGGCTGGTGCTTCAGTCAGTGTGTGAAGGGTTATCATATGGCTATTTTAGCTTTGGTCAAGTCAGCTAGAGGGGAGATAACAGGGAGGCTATGTAGTGTGCATCGAAGCAGGCTTTATCTCCTAGCTTGTGTTAACAGTCTGTGACAGCCGAGTGTGTTTCTATCTGGTACTAAACAGAGACACAAAGGCTTGTGTGCGTGTGTGTGTGCGTGTGCGTGTGCGTGTGTGTGTACGTGTGCGTGTGTGTGTGTGTACCTTTAGGTGTTGAAGCTGTCTTCTGTCATCTTCCAGCTGTCTCCTCTTATTCTCGATCTCTGTCTGCCTCTTCCTCTTCTCCTGTAAAGATACACACATACACACACACAGAGTAAGTGGCCATGTTAAGCATTTTAACCAATGTGATGTGTGCTGTGTCTGCATGTTCATGCCGGATATGAGTCCATTACTGCTTCTAGCATTAGCCTAATGCTTCTGGATTTTCAGCTACAGACATTCATCTACAGGCTCTATGTGGTTAGGAGGTCTGGAGGGATAGCGTGTCTGGAGGGACAGGAGGTCTGGAGGGATAGGAGGTCTGGAGGGATAGGGGGTCTGGAGGGATAGGAGGTCTAGAGGGATAGGAGGTCTGGAGGGATAGGAGGTCTGGAGGGATAGGGGGTCTGGAGGGATAGGAGGTCTGGAGGGATAGGGGGTCTGGAGGGATAGGGGGTCTGGAGGGATAGGGGGTCTGGAGGGATAGGAGAGATAGGAGGTCTGGGGGGATAGGAGGTCTGGAGGGATAGGACGTCTGGAGGGATAGGGGGTCTGGAGGGATAAGAGGTCTGGAGGGATAGGAGGTCTGGAGGGATAGGGGGTCTGGAGGGATAGGAGGTCTGGAGGGATAGGGGGTCTGGATGGATAGGGGGTCTGGGGGATAGGAAGTCTGGAGGGATAGGGGGTCTGGAGGGATAGGAGGTCTGGAGGGATAGGGGGTCTGGAGGTCTGGAGGGAAAGGAGGTCTGGAAGGATAGGAGGTTTGGAGGGATAGGAGGTCTGGAGGGATAGGGGGTCTGGAGGTCTGGAGGGAAAGGAGGTCTGGAGGGATAGGGGGTCTGGAGGTCTGGAGGGAAAGGAGGTCTGGAGGGATAGGGGGTCTGGAGGGATAGGGGGTCTGGAGGTCTGGAGGGAAAGGAGGTCTGGAGGGATAGGGGGTCTTGAGGGATATGAGGTCTGGAGGGATAGGGGGTCTGGAGGGATAGGGGGTCTGGAGGGATAGGGGGTCTTGAGGGATAGGAGGTCTGGAGGGATAGGGGGTCTGGAGGGATAGGGGGTCTGGAGGGATAGGGGGTCTGGAGGGATAGGGGGTCTGGAGGGATAGGGGGTCTGGAGGGATAGGGGGTCTTGAGGGATAGGGGGTCTGGAGGGATAGGGGGTCTTGAGGGATAGGAGGTCTGGAGGGATAGGAGGTCTGGAGGGATAGGGGGTCTGGAGGGATAGGGGGTCTGGAGGGATAGACGGGATAGGAGGTCTGGAGGGATAGGAGGGATAGGAGGTCTGGAGGGATAGGGGGTCTTGAGGGATAGGAGGTCTGGAGGATAGGAGGTCTGGAGGGATAGGGGGTCTGGAGGGATAGGGGGTCTGGAGGGATAGACGGGATAGGAGGTCTGGAGGGATAGGAGGGATAGGAGGTCTGGAGGGATAGGGGGTCTTGAGGGATAGGAGGTCTGGAGGATAGGAGGTCTGGAGGGATAGGAGGTCTGGAGGGATAGGGGGTCTGGAGGGATAGGGGGTCTTGAGGGATAGGGGGTCTGGAGGGATAGGGGGTCTTGAGGGATAGGAGGTCTGGAGGGATAGGAGGTCTGGAGGGATAGGGGGTCTGGAGGGATAGGGGGTCTGGAGGGATGGACGGGATAGGAGGTCTGGAGGGATAGGAGGGATAGGAGGTCTGGAGGGATAGGGGGTCTTGAGGGATAGGAGGTCTGGAGGATAGGAGGTCTGGAGGGATAGGGGGTCTGGAGGGAAAGGGGGTCTGGAGGGATAGGAGGGATAGGAGGTCTGGAGGGATAGGAGGTCTGGAGGGATAGGAGGTCTGGAGGGCTAGGAGGTCTGGAGGGATAGGGGGTCTGGAGGGATAGGAGGTCTGGATGGATAGGAGGTCTGGAGGGATAGGGGGTCTTGGGGGATAGGAGGTCTGGAGGGATAGGGGGTCTGGAGAGATAGTGGGTCTTGAGGGATAGGGGGTCTGGAGGGATAGGGGGTCTGGGGGGATAGTGGGTCTTGAGGGATAGTGGGTCTGGAGGGATAGGTGGTCTGGAGGGATAGTGGGTCTTGATGGATAGTGAGTCTTGAGGGATAGGGGTTCTGGAGGGATAGTGGGTCTGTAGGAATAGTGGGTCTTGAGGGATAGGAGGTCTTGAGGGATAGAGGGTTTTGAGGGATAGGGGGTCTGGAGGGATAGGAGATCTGGAGGGATAGGGGGTCTGGAGAGATAGTGGGTCTGGAGGGATAGGGAGTCTGGAGGGATAGGGGGTCTTGAGGGATAGGGGGCCTGGAGGGATAGTGGGTCTTGAGGGATAGGGGGTCTGGAGGGATAGTGGGTCTTGAGGGATAGTGGGTCTTGAGGGATAGGGGGTCAGGAGGGATAGTGGGTCTGGAGGGATAGTGGGTCTTGAGGGATAGGGGGTCTTGAGGGATAGGAGGTCTGGGGGAGAGTGGGTCTTGAGGGATAGGGGGTCTTGAGGGATAGTTGGTCTTGAGGGATAGTGGGTCTTGAGAGATAGGGGGTCTGGAGGGATAGGGGGTCTTGAGGGATAGGGGGTCTGGAGGGATAGTGGGTCTGGAGGAATAGTGGGTCTTGAGGGATAGGAGGTCTGGAGGGATAGAGGGTTTTGAGGGATAGGAGGTCTGGGGGGATAGGAGGTCTGGAGGGATAGGGGGTCTTGAGGAATAGGAAGTCTGGAGGATAGGAGGTCTGGGGGGATAGGAGGTCTGGAGGGATAGGGGGTCTTGAGGGATAGGGAGTCTTGAGGGATAGGGGGCCTGGAGGGATAGGAGATCTGGAGGGATAGGGGGTCTGGAGAGATAGTGGGTCTGGAGGGATAGGGAGTCTGGAGGGATAGGGGGTCTTGAGGGATAGGGGGCCTGGAGGGATAGTGGGTCTTGAGGGATAGGGGGTCTGGAGGGATAGTGGGTCTTGAGGGATAGTGGGTCTTGAGGGATAGGGGGTCAGGAGGGATAGTGGGTCTGGAGGGATAGTGGGTCTTGAGGGATAGGGGGTCTTGAGGGATAGGGGGTCTGGGGGGAGAGTGGGTCTTGAGGGATAGGGGGTCTTGAGGGATAGTTGGTCTTGAGGGATAGTGGGTCTTGAGAGATAGGGGGTCTTGAGGGATAGTGGGTCTGGAGGGGTAGTGGGTCTTGAGGGATATGGGGTCTGGAGGGATAGGGGGTCTTGAGGGATAGGGGGTCTGGAGGGATAGTGGGTCTGGAGGAATAGTGGGTCTTGAGGGATAGGAGGTCTGGAGGGATAGAGGGTTTTGAGGGATAGGAGGTCTGGGGGGATAGGAGGTCTGGAGGGATAGGGGGTCTTGAGGGATAGGAAGTCTGGAGGATAGGAGGTCTGGGGGGATAGGAGGTCTGGAGGGATAGGGGGTCTTGAGGGATAGGAAGTCTGGAGGATAGGAGGTCTGGATGGATAGGAGGTCTGGAGGGATAGGAGGGACCCAGTTTGGGAAACCCTGATCTAACACAAGATCTCATATTTTCCGTTCGAACATCGACGTACAGTACAGCAGGGTTATAATTCGGCATGGTTACAGGGTTAATTCGGCATGGTTACAGGGTTATAATTCGGCACGGTTACAGGGTTAATTCGGCATGGTTGCAGGGTTAATTCGGCATGGTAGTAGGGTTAATTCGGCATGGTTACAGGGTTATAATTCGGCATGGTTACAGGGTTAATTCGGTATGGTTACAGGGTTAATTCGGCATGGTTAATTCGGCATGGTTACAGGGTTAATTCGGCATGGTTACAGGGTTAATTCGGTATGGTTACAGGGTTAATTCGGCATGGTTAATTCGGCATGGTTACAGGGTTAATTCGGCATGGTTGCAGGGTTAATTCGGCACGGTTGCGGTGTTAATTTGCATGGTTAATTCGGCATGGTTGCAGGGTTAATTCGGCATGGTTCATTTGGCATGGATACAGGATTAATTCAGCATGGTTGCAAGGTTAATTCGGCACGGTTGCGGTGTTAATTTGCATGGTTAATTCGGCATGGTTGCAGGGTTAATTCGGCATGGTTCATTTGGCATGGATACAGGGTTAATTCAGCATGGTTGCAGGGTTAATTTGGCATGGTTACAGGGTTAATTCGGCATGGTTACAGGGTTAATTCGGCATGGGTGCAGGGTTAATTCGGCACGGTTGCAAGGTTAATTCGGCATGGTTGCAGGGTTAATCCGGCACGGTTACAGGGTTAATTCGGCATGGTAGCAGGGTTAATTCGGCATGGTTACAGGGATAATTCGGCATGATTACAGGGTTAATCCAGGCACGGTTACAGGGTTAATTCGGCATGGTAGCAGGGTTAATTCGGCATGGTTACAGGGATAATTCGGCATGGTTACAGGGTTAATTCGGCATGGTTACAGGGTTAATTCGGCATGGTTACAGGGTTAATTTGGCATGGTTACAGGGTTAATTCGGGCATTGTTGCAGGGTTAATTCGGCATGGTAGCAGGGTTAATTCGGCATGGTTACAGGGTTAATTCGGGCATTGTTGCAGGGTTAATTCGGCATGGTTACAGGGTTCATTCGGCATGGTTACAGGGTTAATTCGGCACGGTTGCGGTGTTAATTTGCATGGTTAATTCGGCATGGTTGCAGGGTTAATTCGGCATGGTTCATTTGGCATGGATACAGGGTTAATTCAGCATGGTTGCAGGGTTAATTTGGCATGGTTACAGGGTTAATTCGGCATGGTTGCAGGGTTAATTCGGCATGGTTCATTTGGCATGGATACAGGGTTAATTCGGCATGGTTACAGGGTTAATTCGGCACGGTTGCGGTGTTAATTTGCATGGTTAATTCGGCATGGTTGCAGGGTTAATTCGGCATGGTTCATTTGGCATGGATACAGGGTTAATTCAGCATGGTTGCAGGGTTAATTTGGCATGGTTACAGGGTTAATTCGGCATGGTTACAGGGTTAATTCGGCATGGTTGCAGGGTTAATTCGGCACGGTTGCAGGGTTAATTTGGCATGGTTACAGGGTTAATTCGGCATGGTTACAGGGTTAATTCGGCATGGTTGCAGGGTTAATTCGGCATGGTTCATTTGGCATGGATACAGGGTTAATTCAGCATGGTTGCAGGGTTAATTTGGCATGGTTACAGGGTTAATTCGGCATGGTTACAGGGTTAATTCGGCATGGTTACAGGGTTAATTCGGCATGGTTGCAGGGTTAATTCGGCACGGTTGCAGGGTTAATTCAGCATGGTTGCAGGGTTAATTTGGCATGGTTGCAGGGTTAATTCGGCATGGTTACAGGGTTAATTCAGCATGGTTGCAGGGTTAATTTGGCATGGTTGCAGGGTTAATTTGGCATGGTTACAGGGTTAATTCGGCATGGTTGCAGGGTTAATTTGGCATGGTTGCAGGGTTAATTTGGCATGGTTGCAGGGTTAATTCAGCAACTCAGAAATTTGCACCCAGTGCTGGGCAATTGCTTTTCTTTGGTGAGTGCAACGTTCTCAGGAACTTTTCAAACGTCTGAAATCGAAGTCTATTTCTGTTGATCAGGCTGGTCTAACAGGAGTCTATCATTATTAATGGTTGTATGAAAACATGCATGGTGTGTGTGTGTGTGTGTGTGTGTGTGTGTGTGTGTGTGTGTGTGTGTGTGTGTGTGTGTGTGTGTGTGTGTGTGTGTGTGTGTGCGTGCATTCGTGCGTGTGTGTGTCACTTACAGCGATGGCCTGAATTCTCTCCTGCTGCGAAACCTCAGCCATCCTGAGAGAGAGAAATAAAGTTAGTGAGATAGAAGAATAACAGAGTGATGTCAACATTCCTGCTTTAATAGATTCCAGAGCTCTGGCAGGGAATACCGCTCTGTCTCATTGGGAAGACTTGGGAAGATAGTGTAGAGCTGCTCTGGTCCTGGATGTGGTTGATGTGGATGGTCTGATCTGTGTGTGTGTGTGTGTGTGTGTGTGTGTGTGTGTGTGTGTGTGTGTGTGTGTGTGTGTGTGTGTGTGTGTGTGTGTGTGTGTGTGTGTGTGTGTGTGTGTGTGTGTTTGTGCGTAATTGTAGCCTGAGGGAGAACAGGTAGTAAAATATACTGGACCCCTCTGTTCATTTGATTTTATATATCTGCTGCAGGACTGCTGATGATCATGAGTGAGCATGTGAAAGAGAGAGAGAGAGAGAGAGAATGAACAGCACGTCAGAAAGCAGCTCACTGTAATTGAAGAATCCATAGACTCTGACCACTTCTGGGAAAATTGGAAACCACTAAACAAACAACAACATGAAGAGTTATTTATCCACAATGGAGATGTATGGATAAACCACTTCTCCAATATTTTAGGCCCTGTAACAAAAAACTAACAGCGAAAACATATACATGATCAAATACAAATCTTAGAATCAACTATTAAAGACTAACAGAACCCACTGGATTCTCTAATTACATTGAATGAATTATAGGACAAAATACAAACCCTCCAACCCAAAAATGCCTGTGGTGTTGATGGTATCCTCAGTGAAATTAGAAGATTTACAGACAACAAATTCCAATTGGCTATACATAAACTCTCCTAAACTCTTTACTCTTCCCCAATATTTGGAACCAAGGACTGATCACCCCAATCCACAAAAGTGGAAACAAATTTGACCCCAATAACTACCGTGGGATAGCAACCTTGGGAAAATCCTCTGCATAATCATTAACAGCAGACTCGTACATTTGCTCAGTGAAAACAATGTACTGAGCAAATGTCAAATTGGCTTTTTACAAAATTACCGTACGACAGACCACATATTCACCCTGCACACCCTAATTGACATACGAATAAACCAAACAAAGACAAAGTCTTCTCATGCTTTGTTGATTTAAAAAAAAACTGACTCAATTTGGCGTGAGGGTCTGCTACACAAATTGATGGAAAGTGGTGTTGGGGGTAAAGCATACGACATTATAAAATCCATATACACAAACAAGTGTGCAGTTAAAATTGGAACAAAACACATTTCTTTCCACAGGGCCATGGGATGAGACAGGGATGGAGCTTAAGCCCCACCCTCTTCAACATATATATCAACGAATTGGCGAGGGCACTAGAACAGTCTGCAGCACCCGGCCTCACCCTACTAGAATATGAAGTCAAATGTCTACTGTTTGCTGATGATCTGGTGCTTCTGTCCCCAACTATGGAGGACAGATTCAGCCAGATATGGGCCCTGACAGCAAATCTCAGTAAGACCAAAAATAATGGTGTTCCAAAAAAGGTCCAGTCGCCATCCATCTAGACACCGTAGCCCTAGGGCAAACAAAAAACTATAAATACTTCAGCCTAAACATCAGTGCCACAGGTAACTTCCACAAAGCTGTGAACGAGCTGAGAGACAAGGCAAGAAGGGCCTTCTATGCCATCAAAAGGAACATCAAATTCGACATACCAATTAGGATCTGAATAAAAATAATTGAATCAGGTATAGAACCCATTGCCCTTTATGGTTGTGTGGTCTGTGGTCTGCGGTCTGTGGTCTGCTCACCAGCCAAGAATTCACAAAATGGGACAAACACCAAATTGAGACTCTGCATGCAGAATTCTGCAAAAAGGCCGCCATAGGCAGACCTGGCTCTCCAGAGAAGACAGGCTATGTGCACACTGACCCACAAAATGAGGTGGAAACTGAGCTGCACTTCCTAACCTCCTACCAAGTGTATGACCATATTAGAGAAACATATTTCCCTCAGATTACACAGACCCACAAAGAATTCGAAAACAAATCCAATTTTGATAAACTCCCATATCTACTGGTTGAAATACCACAGTGTGCCATCACAGCAGCAAGATTTGTGACCTGTTGCCACAAGAAAAGTGAAGAACAAACACCATTGTAAATACAACCATCGTAAATACAACAATCGTTACAACACTGTATATGTACATAATATGACATTTGAAATGTCTTTATTCTTTTGGAACTTCTGTGAGTGTAATGTTTACTGTTAATTTGTATTGTTTATTTCAACATACAGGGCCAAAGCATACTGTTTATTTTCACATTTTCTGCAGGAGAGGAGACTGCCTGAGTGTCCTCCCTGTACTCAGGGCCGGGTTAATGGAGGGGCTTACCTACTGCTATAACAGCCTCCACTCTTCTGGGAAGGCTTCCACTATTTGGAACATTGCTGTGTGGACTTGCTTCCATTTAGCCACAAGAGCATTAATGAGGTCTGGCTCGCAGTCGATGTTCCAATTCATCCTAAAGGTGTTTTATGTAGTTGAGGTTAGAGCTAGGTGCAGTACTAAGGGGACCTAGCCCAAACCATGAAAAACAGCCCCAGACCATTATTCCTCCTCCACCAAACTTTACAGTAGGCACTATGAATTGGGGCAGGTAGCGTTCTCCTGGCATCTGCCAAACCCAGATTCGTCCGTCAGACTTCCAGATGGTGAAGCGTGATTCATCAATCCAGAGAAGGCGTTTCCACTGCTCCAGAGTCCAATGGCAGCGAGCTTTACACCACCCCAGCCGACGCTTGGCATTGCGCATGGTGGTTTTACGCTTCGAATACACCGACAGCGTCCTTGCCCAAAATAGTATGCAGCATCATCTGGAAATGTGTGCAACAAAAGTTCAACATTCACCTTCTGCTACCATTTCAGTCAAGCCATCTACGCATACAGTTTGATGCATACGTTCAATAAATCCAAGGTATTCACCACACCGAACGCACTGCAACTGCCTCTGCAACGCAATGCTGCAAGGCAAGCGGAGCGTTTCATTGGAAATGAATGTAATTCCGGTGTACCAAAATGCAATGATGCTGTCAGTGTGATCGAAGCATTAGGCTTGTGTGTGTGTGTGTGTGTGTGTGGCTGCTCGGCCATGGAAACCCATTTTTTTGTATTTTCATTTATTTTGTATTTTACCCCCCCCCCCCCCTTTTTTCTCCACAATTTCGATCTTGTCTCATCGCTGTAACTCCCCAGCTGTCTCGGGAGAGGCGACGGTGGAATCATGTGTCCTCCGGAACATGACATGCCTAACCGCGCTCCTTAACACTCGCCAGCTTAACCCGGATCCAGCCACACCAATGTCGGAGGAAACCGTTCAACTGGTGACTGGGGTCAGCCTGCAGGCACTCGGCCAAACAAGCAGTCAATAGGGTGTGATGAGCCAAGTAAAGCCCCCCCGGCCAAACCCTCACCTAACCCGGACGACACTGGGCCAAACCCTCGCCTAACCCGGACGACGCTGGGTCAAACCCTCGCCTAACCCGGACAACGCTGGGCCAAACCCTCGCCTAACCCGGACGACACTGGGCCAAACCCTCGCCTAACCCGGATGACACTGGGCCAAACCCTCGCCTAACCCAGACGACACTGGGCCAAACCCTCGCCTAACCCGGACGACACTGGGCCAAACCCTTGCCTAACCCGGACGACGCTGGGCCAAACCCTCGCCTAATCCGGACGACACTGGGCCAAACCCTCATCTAACCCGGACGACACTTGGCCAATTGTGTGCCGTCCTATGGGACTCCTGGCCACGGCCGGTTGTGGCACAGCCCGGGAATGAACCCAGGTCTGTAGTAACGCCTCTAGCACTGTGATGCAGTGCCTTAGACCGCTGCGGCCCTCGGGAGACCCATGGAAACCCATTTCATGAAGCTCCCGACCAACAGTTATTTTGCTGACGTTGCTTCCAGAGGCAGTTTGGAACTCGGTAGTGAGTGTTGCAACCGAGGACAGACGATTTGTACATGCTAAGCGTTTCAGCACTCGGCAGTCCCGTTCTGTGAGTTTGTTTGGCCTACCGCTTCGCGACTGAGCCGTTGTTGCTCCTAGACGTTTCCACTTCATAATAACAGCACGTACAGTTGACCGGAGCAGCTCTAGCAGGGCAGAAATTTGACGAACTGACTTGTTGGAAAGGTGGCCTATGACGGTGGCATGTTGAAAGTCACTGAGCTCTTCAGTAAGGCCATTCTACTGCCAATGTTTGTCTATGGAGATTTTATACACCTATCAGCAACGGGTGTGGCTGGAATAGCTGAATCCACTCATTTGAAGGGGTGTCAACATACTTTTGTATATATAGTCTATATTGCCTCCCAATATTGTACAATGTGTATCGCTTCATTGGCCTGGGCTATTATTTGTTTAAATTCCAGACCAGATTGATCTCAGTTTGTTAGTGTCAGAGTAGCCACTGATTTTGGTTATTTGTGTGGTATTAGAAACGATTCCGCTAATGTCTTCTGTCTTGTAAAGTATGTAGCATTGTATGAAATGCGTTTTTAAAAGGCAAAACAAATATTCGGACGCTGCAAACAAGTGTTCCCCATGTGTGGAAATCCTAAAAACGCCCCTGCTCAACTGTAGCCTACATTACAAATGTTATTATGGCTTTATTATAATGGGGCTTTTTCTTCAACAGGAAACCACGCATTGAATTGCAACTTGGATTTGGATTTGTTTACAGAAAATAATGGTGTTCCAGGAAGTGTGTTGGGGCTAAAAAAAACTGTGCCCCGGGGTCTATGATTTCTTAATCCGGCTATGGCTGTAATGTATATTGTTTATTTATTTACGTAAGACTAGTATTTATTATCATATTGCTTTGTTCACATTATTGTCATGCATTTCCATGTATGCATTAACGGGATTTGTATAATTTATAATTATATTATGCCTACATTAGAAAACACACACTGTCTCTTCATCTCGTCTTCCTTCTATTCTGCATCTGTCTCTCTGCTCCATCCCCTTCTCTCCTCACCTCCATCCTTCATCGCTGTTCCGTGATGCTGAGGCAGTGGAGCGCTACGGCTAGTCAACCAATTCGCGGAAATCAGGCTAAGTATAGTCGTGAGTAGACACTGCGTGTAACGAGCAGACAGACAGCCGGGCTACTTACCCAATAGCGGAGTCCTTTAACTTGTCACCGATGGCGTCTCTCTCCTTTGGCGTCTCTCTCATCCTAGTTTCATCCACACTGAAATAAAATAGCACTGCGACGGTTTCCTCTTCGTTCACTGTGTATGCTTATAGTCTATGTTTACTGGCGTATAGCTTCAAAACAGTCGGGTTTCCTCCCCTCCTCTCTCCCCTTCGCCTCCTCCGTTCTCCCTCTCCTCTCTCCTGACACCCTTCCGTTGGCCGCAGAGGAGTCGCGGGAACGCCCGAGCTGTGTGTGTATGCGTGTGTCGGGGTAGCTCGTGTCGCTCAACACTACAACAGAGAGAGAACAAGCTGTCGGTTATTTATCTTCGATCCACGACATTACAGGAGTTCGTGGGTGAATTGGCGGGTTTGGGAGAGAAGAAAGCTCTCCGGGTTCCCTCAAAATTATGATATGCTTGTCTCCTGTAGGCGACCTGTTTTGCAGAAAGGTTTGTGCTCTCACCAGCTCGCCAAACACAGGGAGGGAGAGAGGATGAGGGAGAGAGGACGAGTGAGAGAGGACGAAAGAGAGAGAGAGAGGTGGGATACGCCTTCCTCCCGAGATAAAGAGTCCCAGGGTGTGTTGTTTACTGATATGATATTGAGGCCTCTGTTTCTAAATGCGCTCTGGGTCTAGCCGACAGTCTGATGCAGACATACAGTATGATAACAATAGCTGCCAATGAGGCTCTACCACAAACACAATTCATTACATTTGAATGCTGATTCAGTCAGGAAACAGAGTTCAAAAGACATTAAAGGTCCCGAACAGTCATTCTGAAATGTACCTTTTCTCTCATGGCTAACTACCAGGAAGTTTGAAAAGATAGGCTGAGTGGGCAGGGAGCTTATATTCATGAGCTCACCTTGACTGACAGCTCTTTGAAACACCTATGTCAAGCAAATTGGATGCAGTGAGCACTGTTGCAGTAAAATCATCTCAAGCAAATTTGCTGATGCACAAAGCAACTGAAACAACAGTGAAATTGGATCAATTTCACAATGAGGCCAATGATGACTTTAAAACAGTTACAGAGTTTAATGGCTGTGATAGGAGAAAACTGAGGATGGATCAACAACATTGTAGTTACTCCACAATGCTAACCTAAATGACAGAGGGAAAAGAAGGAAGCCTGTACAGAATCAAAATATTCCAAAACATGCATCCTGTTTGCAACAAGGAGCTAAAGTAATATTTAAGCAGCAAAGCAATTCACTTTTTGTCCTGAATACAAAGTGTTATGTTTGGGGCAAATCCAATACAACACATTACTGAGTACCATATTTTCCATATTTTCAAGCATAGTGGTGGCTGCATCATGCTATGGGTATGCTTGTAATTGTTAAGGTCTGGGGAGTTTTTCAGGACAACAAAAAATATGGAATGGAGCTTAGCACAGGCAAAATCCTAGAGGAAACCTGGTTCAGTTTGCTTTCCATCAGACACTGGGAGATTAATTCACCTTTCAGCAGGACAATAACCTAAAACACGAGGCCAAATCTACGCTTGAGTTGCTTACTAAGAAGACAGTGAATGTTCCTGAGTGGCCGAGTTAATGTTTTGACTTAAATCTATTGGAAAAATCTATGGCCAGACCTGAAAATGGATGTCAGTAATGATCAACAACCAATTTGACAGAGCTGAAATAATTTTGAAAAGATTAACTGGCAAATGTTGCACAATCCAGGTGTGGAAAACTCTTAAGAGACTTACCAAGAAAGACTCACGGCTGTAATCACTGTCAAATGTGCTTCTACAAAGTATTGATTCAGGGGTGTGAATACTTATGTAAATGAGATATTTCAGTATTTAATTTGAAATAAATGTACAACAATTTCAAAAAACATGTTGTCACTTTGTCATTATGGGGTATTGTGTGTAGATGGGTGAGAAAAATATATATTTAATCCAATTTGAGTTCAGTCTGTAAGTGTAACACAACGACATGTGGAAAAAGTCCAGGGGTATGAATACTTTCTGAAGGCACCGTTCATGTAGATTGGTTCAGTTGGTGAAGTGCGCCATCTACTGGCCATAACATATTTATTGTGGCATGTGGTATCCTGTGGTCAGAAGGGGGCATTTGTGTTCTGCATATGGTTCATAGACGGAGAAGAGGAGAGGAGGGGACAGGGAAGAGATGAAAGGATGAAGAGGATGCCTCTAGCCATTAGCAGCTGTAAATTGGGACACACATTTATAAAGACACACTCAGACCCATGCGCTCTAAACATATTTCATTAATTTACTTCTGTATTTATTTATGTAAACAGAAACAAATGAAAAGTAGCCCTACCAGATGCACAGGCAGAAGATATCAATAGAGCTACTGATTGCTGTGGTATTTCTGGTGACCAGGCTGGATTTACAGAGAATACAGGTAGAGGTAGAATCATGTATTTAGTGCTGGTAGGTTGGAGTTTTCTCTGTTGTCTGCAGGCTAGTGCTGGTAGGTTGGAGTCTTCTCTATTGTCTGTAGAGTAGTGCTGGTAGGTTGGAGTTTTCTCTGTTGTCTGTAGGCTAGTGCTGGTAGGTTGGAGTCTTCTCTATTGTCTGTAGAGTAGTGCTGGTAGGTTGGAGTCTTCTCTGTTGTCTGTAGGCTAGTGCTGATAGGTTGGAGTCTTCTCTGTTGTCTGTAGGCTAGTGCTGATAGGTTGGAGTCTTCTCTGTTGTCTGTAGGCTAGTGCTGATAGGTTGGAGTCTTCTCTGTTGTCTGTAGGCTAGTGCTGATAGGTTGGAGTCTTCTCTATTGTCTCTAGAGTAGTGCTGGTAGGTTGGAGTCTTCTCTATTGTCTGTAGAGTAGTGCTGATAGGTTGGAGTCTTTATATGTATTTGTGTGTGAGTGAGTGATGAGTTTATTAGCCACTCAGCTGTGACCAGTCCAGGCGAAAAGGGTGGGTGTGTGTGTCATGGTGTGTGTGTGTGTGTATTTATAACCGTGGGAGAAAGGTTTGAATGTGTACATGTCATGGTAAATCAGACAGGTCAGAAGCAGAACATGTGTGAGCGCGCGCGCGCACGTTTGTTGAATGAAGAGACGCAAATACACACCGCAGCAGTCACAGGCACGTGGTCAGAACCCAACCCAACCCCACCCTACTGGACTAGGTCTACCCACAATAAAAAAGAGGAAAGAGGAGACGAAAAGAGGAAGAGAGATGGGAGGATCAGAATATTTTTGCCTAAAATAAATAGCCTTTACATTTAAAATAGAATGTTCTAAAAGGGGAATATATTCGAAGAAACACTCAGAATCAAACAGACACACATGCTTTCACTCATGCACGCGCATACCCAAACACACACCAAAATCCATCGCTTTGTTTTGCCCAGCTTTATGGTGGTGGTAGCCTACCATTAGGAATTTGGAGCGGTGAGAGGAGGGGCGTTTGTGTATGTGTGAAGGAACAGTCGGTCTCCTCCCCTCGTCTCCCCCCGCCCTCTCGCGCCCCCCATGCCTTTGTGTGCGCGAGGCTCTCTGTGAGCAGCGGTTCTTCAAGTGAGATATCGGTTCGTTTCTGAGCGCTGTTTGAGTTTGTGGGCTGTTCAAACATAGCCTGGCTGACTGGGACTGGGGTGAACCGGTAGAAGGCACGTGAAACCTCGGAGTTTATTCACACACGCGCGATCAGAAGGAAAATAACGGAGAAATATCGAATATCGGACTTTTCCCTTTCGTCTTACCCATCTATCATTCTCCCTTTATCATTCTCTCGTCTTCTCTATCCGTGGAGAATCTGACCAACCTAAACAACCTGATGTGTGTGTATGTGTGTTTTGGGGGCGTAAAACAACTGGCAGCGCGTGAAGATGGATTAACGTTTGAACGGAAAACTGGAGCAGCACGCAAGACCTCGGCGAGGGGGGAGGGCAAGACGGGCCTCTGCTAACACACACAACCCGCGGGACAGAGGTAATTCAGCACTCTCTCTCTGTGTGTGTGTGTGTGTGTGTGTGTGTGTGTGTGTGTGTGGAGGAGAGGCAAGGCGGGGAGTCTGACTCTAGTGTCTGAGAGAATCAATGGTTATAAATCAGGAGAGGTTTTCTCTCTCTCTGAGTTCAGGACCATGCAGTGGACAGCGCCATAGTTACAGTAGAATAACTCTGGGCAAAAGGAGGGAGCTGTGTGTCTCAACTCCCTGCTTATTTCTGAGTTACTGTAACTATGGCGCTGTCCTGTGTCCACTCCATTGTCCTGAATTTAGACGGCGAGTTAGAGAGAACAAAGAGAGATGTGGGAAACAGAGATAGCACACCATTGAGGCTCGCATGTGTGTGTGTTCTGATGTTCTGTTCATTTGGAGTTGAGGGACCTACACAACAGATGTGCATTCATCTATTTACTCTTAGCTTAGGTTTGCTGCAAAGGACCAGTCCGAGACCAAGCAGATGTTTGCCCATGTGGAAGTAGTAGCAGAATATGACTTAACAAGCTGATACTGTGCAACAACGCCTCGGTAATGTATGTCACCTGGAACGCCACCAGTGTGATGACTAACCCCTCCCCTTCTGTCTGTTCCTAGACTCTGATTGGACCAACACCAGGATGATGTCGTCACCAAAAGCCAAGACCAAGAAGAAACCTCCCAAAGACAGCATGACACTTCTACCATGCTTCTACTTCATAGAGGTGTGTGGATGTGCATACATGTGTGTCCAATATAACTGCATTTAATGTATACCACTCACTATGGCTGTTAGTAAGACAATATCTCCCTCTTACCTCTCTCCCTTTCTCTCTCCCTTTCTTTCTCTCTCTCCCCTGCTCGCTCTCTCCCTCTCTCTCTCGCTCTCTGTGTCTGTCTCTCTCTCTTTCTGTCTAGCTCCCCATCGTCCTCTCCTCCCTTGTCTCTCTCTACTTCATGGAGTTGACAGACCTGTTGTCCCCGGCGACCCCTGGGTTCCATTGCTATGACCGGGACCTGTCGTTGCCCTACCTGGAGACAGGAGATGAACTGATCCCTCTGCTGATGTTACTGAGCCTGGCCTTCGCAGGACCGGCTGCCTCGGTTAGTACACACACCGTCGGAACCTAGAATCAATAGATTCTGATCAATAAACAGCCTATCAGCATCAGGGTGCATGACTAATTGTGTGTGTGTGTGAGTAGATCATGCTGGGTGAAGGGCTGGTGTATTGTTACCAGTCCAGAGTCAAACAGAGTAAAGCTGATGGGTGTAACTTCAACTCCTTCCTACGGAGGACTGTTCGCTTTGTTGGTACGTACCTGTTATTTACGCTTGAATCCTCGAGGGGGAGTGGACAGGTGTACACCTCACAGAGTAATGATAGCCTAGGGAGAGAATCTACCTCACAGAGTAATGATAGCCTAGGGAGAGAATCTACCTCACAGAGTAATGATAGCCTAGGGAGAGAATCTACCTCACAGAGTAATGATAGCCTAGGGAGAGAATCTACCTCACAGAGTAATGATAGCCTAGGGAGAGAATCTACCTCACAGAGTAATGATAGCCTAGGGAGAGAATCTACCTCACAGAGTAATGATAGCCTAGGGAGAGAATCTACCTCACAGAGTAATGATAGCCTAGGGAGAGAATCTACCTCACAGAGTAATGATAGTCTAGGGAGAGAATCTACCTCACAGAGTAATGATAGCCTAGGGAGAGAATCTACTTCAGAGAGTAATGATAGCCTAGGGAGAGAATCTACTTCAGAGAGTAATGATAGCCTAGGGAGAGAATCTACTTCAGAGAGTAATGATAGCCTAGGGAGAAAATCTACTTCAGAGAGTAATGATAGCCTAGGGAGAGAATCTACTTCAGAGAGTAATGATAGCCTAGGGAGAGAATCTACTTCAGAGAGTAATGATAGCCTAGGGAGAGAATCTACTTCAGAGAGTAATGATAGCCTAGGGAGAGAATCTACTTGAGAGAGTAATGATAGCCTAGGGAGAGAATCTACTTCAGGGAGTAATGATAGTCTAGGGAGAGAATCTACTTCAGGGAGTAATGATATCCTAGGGAGAGAATCTACCTCACAGAGTAATGATAGCCTAGGGAGAGAATCTACATCAGAGAGTAATGATAGCCTAGGGAGAGAATCTACTTGAGAGAGTAATGATAGCCTAGGGAGAGAATCTACTTCAGAGAGTAATGATAGCCTAGGGAGAGAATCTACTTCAGAGAGTAATGATAGCCTAGGGAGAGAATCTACTTCAGAGAGTAATGATAGCCTAGGGAGAGAATCTACTTCAGAGAGTAATGATAGCCTAGGGAGAGAATCTACTTCAGAGAGTAATGATAGCATAGGGAGAGAATCTACTTCAGAGAGTAATGATAGCCTAGGGAGAGAATCTACTTCAGAGAGTAATGATAGCCTAGGGAGAGAATCTACTTGAGAGAGTAATGATAGCCTAGGGAGAGAATCTACTTCAGGGAGTAATGATAGTCTAGGGAGAGAATCTACTTCAGGGAGTAATGATAGCCTAGGGAGAGAATCTACCTCACAGAGTAATGATAGCCTAGGGAGAGAATCTACATCAGAGAGTAATGATAGCCTAGGGAGAGAATCTACTTGAGAGAGTAATGATAGCCTAGGGAGAGAATCTACTTCAGAGAGTAATGATAGCCTAGGGAGAGAATCTACTTCAGAGAGTAATGATAGCCTAGGGAGAGAATCTACTTCAGAGAGTAATGATAGCCTAGGGAGAGAATCTACTTCAGGGAGTAATGATAGTCTAGGGAGAGAATCTACTTCAGGGAGTAATGATAGCCTAGGGAGAGAATCTACTTCAGAGAGTAATGATAGCCTAGGGAGAGAATCTACTTCAGAGAGTAATGATAGCCTAGGGAGAGAATCTACTTCAGAGAGTAATGATAGCCTAGGGAGAGAATCTACTTCAGAGAGTAATGATAGCCTAGGGAGAGAATCTACTTCAGAGGGTAATGATAGCCTAGGGAGAGAATCTACTTCAGAGAGTAATGATAGCCTAGGGAGAGAATCTACTTCAGAGAGTAATGATAGCCTAGGGAGAGAATCTACTTCAGAGAGTAATGATAGCCTAGGGAGAGAATCTACTTCAGAGAGTAATGATAGCCTAGGGAGAGAATCTACTTGAGAGAGTAATGATAGCCTAGGGAGAGAATCTACTTCAGGGAGTAATGATAGTCTAGGGAGAGAATCTACTTCAGGGAGTAATGATAGCCTAGGGAGAGAATCTACCTCACAGAGTAATGATAGCCTAGGGAGAGAATCTACATCAGAGAGTAATGATAGCCTAGGGAGAGAATCTACTTGAGAGAGTAATGATAGCCTAGGGAGAGAATCTACTTCAGAGAGTAATGATAGCCTAGGGAGAGAATCTACTTCAGAGAGTAATGATAGCCTAGGGAGAGAATCTACTTCAGAGAGTAATGATAGCCTAGGGAGAGAATCTACTTCAGAGAGTAATGATAGCCTAGGGAGAGAATCTACTTCAGAGAGTAATGATAGCCTAGGGAGAGAATCTACTTCAGAGAGTAATGATAGCCTAGGGAGATAATCTACTTCAGAGAGTAATGATAGCCTAGGGAGAGAATCTACTTCAGAGAGTAATGATAGCCTAGGGAGAGAATCTACTTCAGAGAGTAATGATAGCCTAGGGAGAGAATCTACTTCAGAGAGTAATGATAGCCTAGGGAGAGAATCTACCTCACAGAGTAATGATAGCCTAGGGAGAGAATCTACTTCAGAGTGTAATGATAGTCTAGGGAGAGAATCTACTCCAGGGAGTAATGATAGCCTAGGGAGAGAATCTACTTCAGAGAGTAATGATAGTCTAGGGAGAGAATCTACTTCAGAGAGTAATGATAGTCTAGGGAGAGAATCTACTTCAGGGAGTAATGATAGTCTATGAAGATAATCTACTTCAGGGAGTAATGATAGCCTAGGGAGAGAATCTACTTCAGAGAGTAATGATAGCCTAGGGAGAGAATCTACTTCAGAGAGTAATGATAGCCTAGGGAGAGAATCTACTTCAGAGAGTAATGAAAGCCTAGGGAGAGAATCTACTTCAGGCCTGTTCCAGTTAAAGCAAGAAGTTGAGAACAGGGGAGAGAGAGATGTAAGAGGGAATGAGGACAGGAGAGAGAGATGTAGTGGGAATGAGGACAGGGGACAGAGAGATGTAGAGGGAATGAGGACAGGGGAGAGATATGTAGAGGGAATGAGGACAGGGGAGAGAGAGATGTAGAGGGAATGAGGACAGGGGAGAGAGAGATGTAGAGGGAATGAGGACGGGGGAGAGAGAGATGTAGAGGGAATGAGGACAGGGGAGAGAGAGATGTAGAGGGAATGAGGACAGAGGAGAGAGAGATGTAGAGGGAATGAGGACAGGGGACAGAGAAATGTAGAGGGAATGAGGACAGGGGAGAGAGAGATGTAGAGGGAATGAGGACAGGGGACAGAGAAATGTAGAGGGAATGAGGACAGGGGAGAGAGAGATGTAGAGGGAATGAGGACGGGGGGGAGAGAGATGTAGAGGGAATGAGGACGGGGGGGAGAGAGATGTAGAGGGAATGAGGACGGGGGAGAGAGAGATGTAGAGGGAATGAGGACAGGGGAGAGAGAGATGTAGAGGGAATGAGGACAGAGGAGAGAGAGATGTAGAGGGAATGAGGACAGGGGACAGAGAAATGTAGAGGGAATGAGGACAGGGGAGAGAGAGATGTAGAGGGAATGAGGACAGGGGACAGAGAAATGTAGAGGGAATGAGGACAGGGGAGAGAGAGATGTAGAGGGAATGAGGACGGGGGGGAGAGAGATGTAGAGGGAATGAGGACGGGGGGGAGAGAGATGTAGAGGGAATGAGGACGGGGGAGAGAGAGATGTAGAGGGAATGAGGACGGAGGAGAGAGAGATGTAGAGGGAATGAGGACGGGGGAGAGAGAGATGTAGAGGGAATGAGGACGGGGAGAGAGAGATGTAGAGGGAATGAGGACAGGGGACAGAGAGATGTAGAGGGAATGAGGACAGGCGAGATGTCTTCAGATTTTTCAGATAACTCTTACCTGGTGCATGCTCCTCCCTCCCCCTCTCTCTCCTTTTCCATCCCTTCTCCCTGTCTCCCCCATCTCTCTCCTCCTCCTTCTCCCCCAGGTGTTCATGTGTTTGGTCTCCTGGCAACAGCCCTAATGACAGACATCATCCAGTTGGCTACTGGTTATCCCACCCCTTTCTTCCTGACTGTCTGTCAGCCCAATTACACGCTGCCTGGGATATCATGTGACCAGAACAATTACATCACACAGGACATCTGCTCTGGGAAAGATATGTATGCCATCCTGTCAGCCAGGTAACACACACACACACACACACACACACACACACACACACACACACACACACACACACACACACACACACACACACACACACACACACACACACACACTCTTTGTGTTCTCCAGCTTTAATAAAACTTCCACCTCTCTTTCCCTCTCGCTCCCTGATTCTTACTCTCTCTCTCCTTCTCTTCAGGAAAACATTTCCGTCCCAGCATGCAACGCTCTCTGGCTTTGCTGCTGTCTACATCTCTGTAAGCATTGACAGCTACTAACTTGTCTGTCTGCCTGCCTGCCTGTCTGTCTGTCTGTCTGTCTGACTTTATGAAGATGCATTTGAAGTTAAAATTGGAAACAATGCCATCCGCAATAGTTCTAACTTTGTATGTATGTGTGTGTGTGTGTGTGTGTGTGTGTGTGTATGTATGTGTGTGTGTGTGTGTGTGTGTGTGTGTGTGTAGATGTATTTGAACAGTGTGATCAGCAGTAGTACTAAGCTGGTGAAGCCGGTGCTGGTGTTTGGATACTGTCTGGCCGCGGGTATAGCCGGACTGACTCAGATCACACAACACCGCTGCCATCCCAGAGATGTCTATGTTGGCTACGCCATAGGAGCTGGCATAGGAGTCTACCTGGTGAGTGTGTGTGTGTGTGTGTGGGTGGGGGGTGACTTTGTGTGTGTGGGGGGTAGACTGAGAAAAAGACAGAGAGAGAGATGGGAATTTATAATCTTTTAAGAGTTCTCAGGGGGAGAATTTCACAGTTATTTTTTAGAAAACCTGTCTCAACAAATTTCACGCTTCTATCCCTCTCTCTATCGCTATCTCCACATCTCCTTCCCCTCCCTCCATACCCTCCCTCTAGTCTCTGTATGCAGTAGGTAACTTCAGGTCATCCGAGGAGGACTGCCTCCCCCAGCCTGTTCGGAGGGCTGCGTCCCCCCCCCAGCAGCAGAGGGAGGTGGTGGTGAGGGGAAGAGCCCAGAGAGGTCATGCTTCTCAGCACGGCTCTCTGTACCGCAGCAAGACACCCAGACCATCAGACAGCAGGGAGGAACTGGGCACTGGGCGCTGCAAGGTAAGAGATGAAGGGAGATAGGTTGTGTATTCGTGGTTAGTATTAGTAGTTAGCCACACTATGTTGTTCTGTAGGTTCGTAGGGAGAAGGCCAGCGTAGCATCTCTGAAGAGGGCCAGTGCTGACGTGGAGCTCCTGGCACCCCGCGGCCCCATGGGAAAGGAAACCATGGTAACATTCAGCAATACCTTACCCCGCGTCGCCAATGGCAGCAGCAGCACCTCGCCCCCCGGAGACGACCCCTCCAACCAGCGTCACATGACCTTCCACCTGTCCTTCGACCCCCGCAGGTCACAACCAAGGTACGTTTGTGGCTAGTGTGTGTTGTAGGTGTGTGTCATACAACCCTGGTATTAATCGTCAAGTCAAACATATCATGTGTGATCTGTCAGGCTGCGACCACCACTGGTGCAGGAGTGGAGACAGCAGCGCTCTACGGAGAGACGGAGCGAGGAGGAGGGAGAGACGGACACATCTGGCGGAGGAGAGGGAGGAGCAGGGGGAGGGGGCGAGGCAGGGGAGACAGGGGTGATGAATCCTCCCTCCCTTTATCCGACGGTACAGTCGGCCAATCGAGCCATTGCCACGGCTACCCCAGCGCCAGCCCCACTGGTGCATATCCCTAAGGAGGGGATTAGACACCCCCCTACTGTCTCCCCTCTACCTCCTTCTGTCTCCTCTCTACCTCCTACGGTCTCCCCTCTACCTCCTTCTGTCTCCTCTCTACCTCCCCCTGTCTCCCCTAAGAGCGCGGTGACGCGTGCCAAGTTGATGTCACTCAACCAGGGAGGGGAACGAGTCAGGGAGGGGCCTATCCCTGTGACAACTCCGCGTGTGCCCCACCAGCTGCCCAATCAGCCGCCCAATCAGCCGCGAGTGGCGCAGGTGAGATAAATATCAAATCTGAGTTAGTTAAAATGAACTGTTGATTTACATTCTAACTAGCTGAAGAAACTAGCTAAATCAACTGTTGATTTACATTCTAACTAGCTGAAGAAACTAGCTAAATCAACTGTTGATTTACATTCTAACTAGCTGAAGAAACTAGCTAAATTAACTGTTGATTTACATTCTAACTAGATGAAGTAGCTAGCTAAATTAACTGTTGATTTACATTCTAACTAGATGAAGTAGCTAGCTAAATGAACTGTTGATTTACATTCTAACTAGATGAAGTAGCTAGCTAAATGAACTGTTGATTTACATTCTAACTAGATGAAGTAGCTAGCTAAATGAACTGTTGATTTACATTCTAACTAGATGAAGTAGCTAGCTAAATTAACTGTTGATTTACATTCTAACTAGCTGAAGAAACTAGCTAAATTAACTGTTGATTTACATTCTAACTAGATGAAGTAGCTAGCTAAATTAACTGTTGATTTACATTCTAACTAGATGAAGTAGCTAGCTAAATGAACTGTTGATTTACATTCTAACTAGCTGAAGAAACTAGCTAAATTAACTGTTGATTTACATTCTAACTAGCTGAAGAAACTAGCTAAATTAACTGTTGATTTACATTCTAACTAGATGAAGTAGCTAGCTAAATTAACTGTTGATTTACATTCTAACTAGATGAAGTAGCTAGCTAAATGAACTGTTGATTTACATTCTAACTAGATGAAGTAGCTAGCTAAATTAACTGTTGATTTACATTCTAACTAGCTGAAGAAACTAGCTAAATTAACTGTTGATTTACATTCTAACTAGCTGAAGAAACTAGCTAAATTAACTGTTGATTTACATTCTAACTAGATGAAGTAGCTAGCTAAATTAACTGTTGATTTACATTCTAACTAGATGAAGTAGCTAGCTAACTGTCTCCTCTGTTCATCCTATAGGTCATTGCCATGTCCAAGCAGCACGGACCAATCAGCTCCTCTGCCAAGGGCTCTGACTCTGCCTCTTCTTGTGGAGGAGGGTCTTCAACAGGAAGCTCTGAGTCTCCGTACTACCGGGTCCCCTCTGACCATGACAGCCACACCGGGAGTGTTGTCACGATAGACGCTCACGCCCCTCATCACCCTGTGGTCAGGGTGTCTAGCAGTGTCAGTACCGGGAGTAACGGGACCCTGGGGGCCAGAGTAACAGCTGCCGGTAACGGGACCCCCTGGGAGCGGAGGAACACCACCAGCGGGAGCGTCGGTGAGCAGGGCCAGAGGGGGGCGCTGCAGCGCCAGGAGAAAGTCTCTGCACCGGAATATCGGGAATACCGAACACTTCCTGTGAAATCAGACTCTATCTGCTCCTCCTCTCCCAGCCAGACCGATTCCTCCACCCTGCCTCCCCCTCCTCACCCCATCTCCTCTCCACTCCCTCCCTTCTCTTCCTCCACCCTACCTCCGCCTCCTCAGCCCACCTCCTCCCCCCTGCCTCCCCCTTCTCCCCCCTACTACTCCCCCCTCCCTCCCCCTCCTCCCCCCTTCTACTCCCCCCTCCCTCCCCCTCCTCCCCCAGATCTGCTGTTGGACAGTTACTCCCCCCCCCTCCCCCGCTCTATGACCCTCCCCCGCCGGCCCACTGTCTCAGCCCACAGCCGCGCTGATCAAGAAGTCTATTACAAGACCATGCAGACGGAGAGGAGATTATAACGCGACATAGAGGAGTTATAATAGACAGTAACACTACTAAAAACAGACTACGAGGTCAGAAGAGAACATAGGGGAATTTATAGAGCAAGAGGTTATAAGACGACATAGAGCAGTTAATATAGACAGTTGTACCACTAGTTAACCATACAGTCAGGGGCCGTAATTAAATGTGACACCATTTGGGGAGCCCTAACAGTCAGGGGAAGTTATTAAATGTGACACAGTTTGGGGAGACCAAACAGTCAGGAGAACTACTACATGACTTAAATGAGTGAGAGGAGGTTATGAGACGACTTAGGAGTTAAAATGTAATATAATGGAGGTTATAACTTGGCGTAGAGGAGTCACAATGATCCAGAACACTACTTCAATACTGAGAAAGGGTCCAGATGGAAACAGACAAATAGCTGATCTTCAAGACACTGCAGAGTAGGAGAAGGACATGAGATGACTTAAAGAAGTTAAGATATGACATAACAGCAAAACCTACAAGACATTGCAGAGTAAGACTTGGGAGGACTGCTAAGTCAAGGTCTAACAGTGGAGGTGGAGCGTGTCTGACTGAAGGTCTTCAGGAGCATGGAGACTGGATCACTAAAGACAACAGAAACAATAGCAGCTCTAGTAGTTGGTTTACCACCGACTACTATCTGACTAGACTATACAACTATACTGACTATACTCACCAGCTGTACTATACTATACTATACTATACTGTATATAGGATCTCTCTCAGGTTTCCATTCCACTGACTTACTGTAGAGATGAAGAAGAGGAGGGGAAAAGGAGGAAGGAAAGTGAACATCTTGGAGAGGATTACTACAGTAAACAAAGAGGGGGAGACAAAGACTGGAGGGGACATTTGGCTTAACAACGTGAACAGATCCACACAGACACACATAGCTGTGGGAAGTCGTTTGGTGGTGGGGGTCCGCGCTACAGACCGCTAACACAGTGCACTACTTTTAGGAAAATTGAAAATGAAGGATTTTAGATTTTAATTTTAATTCAGATTTTTAGTAGTACCCCTACTACCCGTGGCGCTACACACACACACACACACACACACACACACACACACACACACACACACACACACACACACACACACACACACACACACACACACTAACGCACACACACTAACGCACACAGACAGACTCAACCAATCACCTCCAATTGTATACAATTACATGCAATAATATCAATTATTTTTAAGCTCATGTGTTGCTAATCAAACCCCCACTGACAATACAATAAGATAAATGGTGACTAAAGACTGTATAGACTTGTGGGTGTGGTCTGTGTGCATCGGTTGCCTAGTAGCAGAATGACTTGTTCTGTAGTGGATATCCTCTTTTGATAATAGAACTGTTGAATACTGGTGTTAGTCTGCATGTGCATGTGTGTGAGGGTGTGTCTGTCTTGCATGTGTGTTTCTGTGTGTGAATGAGTGTATTCTACTTCATTGTGTTTCTATGAACTTGCATTATGACTTCTAAGAAACAGAAATGCTGCCTTTTCCAGAGATGTCATTTATTTACCTTTTTGTCTTTATTACCAATGTAAATACTAATATTATATTACTGTCCTTTTTTCATGGGCTACTGTTTTTTTAAACTTGTGTTTCCAGGTAATGGTTATAAACTCCTTGACTAAGGAAACGTCTATTTGTAAATTCATTGAAGTTTGTGTGACTGACCGGCATTGGTGGTTTATGTGTCTCAAGACCGTGTTAGCCCACTGAGCTGAAGCACAGACATTAGGTTGGAGGAGTCTTTAGTTGTCAAGAATACAGCTGTTATCCCTGGAGTAGTGAAAAAGATCCTCTATTCACACACCCACACACGGATGTGGGTTGTTATACGATATCTTTAATGAATTCTACTGTTGGTTAGTCCCTGCTAACTCCTTTATAAAATCTATACTCCTGAGAGAGAGAGAGACAGGGAGACGAGAAAGAGAAGGAAGGGGTAAAGAGAGAGGAAGAGAAGGATAAAGAGAGAGGAGAGAGAGCGAGGGAAGGAGGGCTGAGGGCTGAGTCAGTCCTGGTTGACTATCCCTAGGGCCCTCACCATCTGGCCTCTACACACACACACACATACACACACTCCATCACAGACATCTCAATGCTCTGCAGCTGTGTGTGTGTGTGTGTGTGTGTGTGTGTGTGTGTGTGTGTGTGTGTGTGTGTGTGTGTGTGTGTGTGTGTGTGTGTGTGTGTGTGTGAAGCTATCGGAGGTCTGAAGTGGCCTTCATTTGAAGAGTGATTCAACAGAACAACACAAAGGCCTCCGCTCTGTCTGTCTCGATCCTTTCTCTCTGTCTCAAACCCTTCTCTCTGTCTGTCCATATCTCTCTCTCTCTACTGTCTGTCCATATCACTTACTGTCTCTACTGTCTGTCCATATCTCTCTACTGTCTGTCCATATCACTTACTGTCTCTACTGTCTGTCCATATCTCTCTCTACTCTCTGTCCATATTGCTTACTGTCTCTGTCTGTCCATATCTCTCTCTACTGTCTGTCCATATCTCTCTCTCTCTACTGTCTGTCCATATCACTTACTGTCTCTACTGTCTGTCCATATCTCTCTCTACTGTCTGTCCATATCACTTACTGTCTCTACTGTCTGTCCATATCTCTCTCTACTCTCTGTCCATATTGCTTACTGTCTCTGTCTGTCCATATCTCTCTCTACTGTCTGTCCATATCACTTACTGTCTCTACTGTCTGTCCTAATTTCTTTCTCTACTGTCTGTCCATATCTCTCTACTGTCTGTCCATATGCCTTACTGTCTCTACTGTCTGTCCATATGCCTTACTGTCTCTACTGTCTGTCCATATGCCTTACTGTCTCTACTGTCTGTCCATATGCCTTACTGTCTCTACTGTCTGTCCTAATTTCTTTCTCTACTGTCTGTCCATATCTCTCTACTGTCTGTCCATATGCCTTACTGTCTCTACTGTCTGTCCATATGCCTTACTGTCTCTACTGTCTGTCCATATGCCTTACTGTCTCTACTGTCTGTCCATATCCCTTACTGTCTCTACTGTCTGTCCATATCTCTCTACTGTCTGTCTATATGCCTTACTGTCTCTACTGTCTGTCCATATCCCTTACTGTCTCTACTGTCTGTCCATATCCCTTACTGTCTCTACTGTCTGTCCATATCCCTTACTGTCTCTACTGTCTGTCCATATCCCTTACTGTCTCTACTGTCTGTCTATATGCCTTACTGTCTCTACTGTCTGTCCATATCCCTTACTGTCTCTACTGTCTGTCTATATGCCTTACTGTCTCTACTGTCTGTCCATATCCCTTACTGTCTCTACTGTCTGTCCATATCTCTTACTGTCTCACTTCTCACAGACATATGAAGAGACGGAGATGGAGAGAGAGATGAAGAGAGAACAACAGAGTGATGCAGAAAGATATATTTGAGGATGCATGGGTTAATATGTGTGTTCTAACATGAGTGACTAAGCCTAAAATATCCTGCAGGCTTCTCCAAACAGACCAGGGTCACTAGGAATGGGGACCGTGTGTGTGTGTGTGTGTGTGTTTGTAAGTATGTGGGTGTGTAAGTGTGTGTGTATATATTCCCCTACCTCTGCTCTGTATGCCTGAGTAAATATGTCAATATGTCAGATGTATAACATCCATACATTTAGATACAACTGTTGTCTGACCTCATTTTGTTCCCTGTGACACACACACACTCTCACACACACACTCAGATAAATCTGAGCTTTGATTCATACGAGTGAGGCGCAGCAGTGTTCTAATTTCTCTTTAGGATGATGTAATCAGAGCGTGTGATTTTGGGTGGATTAACGATGAGAGGTTTCTCTTTTAATTTCACAGCGAATTACTATAACTGGGTGATTGTGTCTGTGTGTGTGCACACCTTTATGTGTGAGTGTGTGTATGTGTTGGGGGGGGGGGGGGGGGGGGGGGGGGTCTCTGTTGCTAAATATCACAGAATTGTGGGAAAGGCATGGAATGAAAATTGTTACTACTATGATCGTGAAATAATCTATTCCTCCTCATCCATCAAAGAATGTTTCAGTTGCTTAGTTGAATGGGTTGTGTGTGTGTGTGTGTGTGTGTGTGTGTGTGTGTGTGTGTGTGTGTGTGTGTGTGAGAGAGAGAGAGAGAGAGAGAGAGAGAGAGAGAGAGAGGGAGATCCAGGCACCACCTTGTGGTATAGACTGTCATTACAGTCTGTGGTAATTCGTTCCATTAAAACCAGTATATAAATGTTTAATTTAAGAAAATGGAAATGATATACAACAACATGATACGAGTCCCAATAATATGCTGATATAATTCTGTTGTGTGTGAGAATGAGACATATAGCTGTTATAGGCAGCATAATGGGACACCGAACACGACCCATCAACACCAGAACAACATTCTACAACACTCCTCAGTCCTCTACAGGTAACCTAGCAACCTGCATCTCTTCTAAAACACCTGCTATAGGCTGAAATACAACCGCCTTTTCTCTTTCCATGTCCACCTTTTTCATCCACTTCCAGGTTCAACTATTGTTACTGTATAGTTACATTTGACACCACCATGACATCCAACATACAAATTCCATTAAAGTAAATCCAATTCAACTGCATAGTATCAAACCAACTCAAGGTCCTTATAGAGGATCAGTCAGGACAATGACAGTGGACACGTGTAGTTTCCCTCTGGGATAGCCGATTCTTACCCGGTTGGGCGGAGATAGCATTTGATTGAACATTTAGGAGCCACATGTGTGCCACTGAGAACTGACTACAGACCTGGGGTGTGTACATTAGTCACAAACCATTGCAACGGAAACCGTTTGCTCCAAACAAAAAACTTTCTGCAACGAAAACAAGAGATTCTATTGGACAAATTCAGGTCGGTCCCTTCCCGTTTTGTTCTGTTTGCTTCTGTTTGGTTCCTAGTGAACACAACCCAGGGGTATGAGATGAAGAGAGTGAGCTATTAGTAGTTAGAAACAAAAAGGAAACACACCTAGTGGAGACAAACAGTTCAGATCAGACATTTTGTTAACAGACAGCAGCCGTTGACATCAGAGGCAAATGGACCAGTGCCACATCTCTGTCATTGTTTTTTAAAACTCTGATATTGTTTACTTCATCCGCTGCCTTGTAAATCATTTGGACCTGTTAGATTCTTTTCCAGCCCTCTGATTGGTCTTTTGTGTTCCAATAAATAACCAATCAAACGACTAACACAAACTCTTCTGGGTGTCCACAGGGGCGGGACGTTCTCTAACCAGATTCCCAGTGCAGGCACTGGATTGGATAGCTCTCAGTCTGTCCAGACTAGCCCCTGTCCGTGTTTGGACAGTTCTCCCCTTCTCCTGGTCTTTCACTGCACCTGATTGCCTGGCTCTTCCTCTCTCCAGACTGGTGGAGTTACATGATTGGACAGTTCTTTCTCCCTGCAGTGTATTGACAGCACCTGATTGGTTGGTTGTCCCTCTGTCCAGGCTGGCAGAGGTTTTTGATTGGATCTCTCTCCTCCTCTGTAGGATGTTCAGAGCTTCTGATTGGCTGTTCCTCCCTGTCTGCAGAATGTTGGAGGCATGTGATTGGCTGCTCCCATTTCCGCCCAGGCTTTTTGATTGGTCGTCTCTGTCTCTCTCAGTTTCTGATTGGTGTAACAGTCTGTCCCTGTCTGTGTCCTGTCTGGCTGTTTGTCTCACAGTGGAACTGTCCCTGCTTGTCCTGTCTCTGTCTCTGTCTCTGTCCAGGCTGCTACAGAGGTTTGATCTGCCACTCATCCCTTTCTCCTGGTTGAGCCCCTCTCTCTCTTCCTTGGTTCTATCTTTCTCTGCGTTGGTTCTCACTCTCTCCAGGCTTTGTGACTGGCCAACCTTGTCTTTCTCCAGTTTGACAGCAGTAGCTGTGCTCTGGTTCATTTTATGGTTCTCCAGGCAGGTCTGTATCTCGGCCCTCCTGGCCACGGCATCTCTTAGCTGGGCTGTGAACGTCTCGATCCTCCCCTGGACCTCCTGGAGCTCTCCCTCCCATAGGAAGGCCTGGTTGCCTGGGTTCCCCAGAGGAGGCAGGGCCAGGCCGGGGGAGGCCAGGGCCGATGCTGGGCCACCGTTAGCATGCAGGCTAACCTGAGGAGGAGATAAACCACCCAGACACCCTGGAACAGACAGGGGAAGACAGAAACTTTGTGACCTCTTCTCTGAATCTCATTGAAGGGAATGTGATTTGTGGATTCAAATAAAGCATGTAAAGTGTGTGTGTGGTTTGGTTTTACAATCCTTGTGGGTCCCAGAAGTTCTACTAAAGGATAGTAAAACAAGGACAATTCTGGGGACATTTCGCTGATCCCCACAGGGAAAATGTGTATTTTAGGCTTAGTGGTTAAGTATAGGGTTATAACTAGGGTTAAGAGATAGGGTTAGGTGTTAAGGTTAAGGATTAGGGGTTAGGGAAAATAGGATTTTGAATAGGAATAAATGTTTTGGTCCCCACAAGGACGGTAAAACAAATGTGTGTGTTAGAGTGAGTGTGTACCTCCCAGGCCGTGTCGCCCCACCATGCCAGGACGTCCCCAGAACGAGGCGGTGTGTGTGTGTAGACGGTAGCTGTGTAGACTCTCCAGATCAAAGTGGACCCTCTTGTTCTCCTTGATGTCCCGGGCAGGAGAGGAGGGCTGAGGAGGAGGGGGGGCAGGCAGGGGGGAAGACGGGGGAGGAGGAGGGCGGGGCTGCTGGTGTCTGTGGAGGCTGCAGCTGTCAGAGACACAAGGGGAGGGACTGGGGGAGAGAGAGATGGGGGGGAGAGAGGGGAGAGAGAGAGGGGGGAAGAGTGAGAGAGAGAAAGAGAGGTAAAATTGACAATATTGTTAACCTATACTGTAATATAAATAGTATTGATAAACTATACTCTAATATAGAGAGTATTGATAACCTATGCTGTAGTATAGATGGAATTGATAACCTATACTGTAATATAGACAGTGTTGACAACCTATAATGTAATTTTGACAGTCTTGATAACCTATACTGTAATAGATAGTATTGATAACCTATACTCTAATGTAGACAGTATCGATAACCTATACTGTAATATAGACAGTATTGATAACCTATAATGTAATATTGCCAGTATTGATAACCTATACTATAATATAGACAGTATTAATAACCTATACTCTAATATAGATAGTATTGATAATCTATACCGTAATATATATTATTGATAACCTATAATGTAATATGAATATTTTTGATAACCTATACTGTAATATAGAGTGTTGATAAACTATAGTGAAATTTAGATATTATTGATTACCTATACTGTAGTATAGATAGTTTTGATAACCTATGCTGCAAAATAGATATCATTGATAACCTATACTGTAGTATAGATAGTATTGATAACCTATACTGCTACATAGATAGTTTTGAAAGCCTATACTGTAATATAGACAGTATTGATAACCTATACTG
The DNA here is from genome assembly GCF_013265735.2 of Oncorhynchus mykiss. Classification (NCBI taxonomy): domain Eukaryota; kingdom Metazoa; phylum Chordata; class Actinopteri; order Salmoniformes; family Salmonidae; genus Oncorhynchus; species Oncorhynchus mykiss. The sequence goes on from NC_048582.1 coordinate 17,722,742, forward strand.
TAATTTAGATATCAATGATAACCTACACTGTAGTATAGATAGTGTTCATAACTTATACAGCAATATAGATAGTATTGATAACCTATACTATAATATAGACAGTATTGATAACCCATACTCTAATGTAGATAGTATTGATAACCTATAAACTAATATGAACAGTATTGATAACCCATACTGTAAAATAGAGAGTAGTTATAACCTTCACTGTAGTATAGATAGCATTGATAACCTATACTGTAATATAGATTGTATTGACAACCTATACAGTGATTTTGACAGTATTGATAACCTATAATGTAATATAGACAGTACTGATAACCTATAATGTAATATAAATAGTATTGATAACCTATACTGTAATATTGACAGTATTGATAACCTATACTGTAATATTGACAGTATTGATAACCTATACTCTAAAATAGACAGTATTAATAACCTATACTCTAATAAAGATAGTATTGATAATCTATACCGTAATATATATATATATATATATATATATATATATATATATATATATATATATATATATATTATTGATAACCTATAATGTGATATACATATTTTTGATAACCTATACTGTAATATAGAGAGTATTGATAAACTACACTGTATTATAGACAGTATAGATAACCTATAGTGTAATTTAGATATTATTGATTACCTATACTGTAGTATAGTTTTGATAACCTAATGCTGCAAAATAGATAGCAATGATAACCTATACTGTAGTATAGATAGTATTGATAACCTACACTGCGAGATAGATAGTATAGATAGCCTATACTGTAATAAAGACAGTATTGATAACCAATACTCTAATGTGGACAGTATTGATAACCTATACTGTAATATAGACAGTATTGATAACCGATACTCTAATGTGGACAGTATTGATAACCTATGCTATAATATAGACAGTATTGATAACCTATACTATAATATAGACAGTATTGATAGCATATACTATAATATAGACAGTATTGATAACCTATACTATAATATAGACAGTATTGATAACCTATACTATAATATAGACAGTATTGATAACCTATACTATAACATAGACAGTATTGATAACTTATACTGTAGTATAGATAGTATTGATAACCTATACAGCAATATATAGTATTGATTGCCTATACTGTGATATAGACA